>NW_010240474.1:0-24796 GCF_000690775.1 Eurypyga helias | reverse complement strand
CCTAAATAAGTTATGACCACTTTTTCTGCTTTCAGAAACCTCCTGTCTCCCTTAGTCAAATAAAATAAGATATTTTGAGATAACACAATATGATAACTCTCCCGGGTTCAGGCCTGGAATCTCCCACAAACCTGACACTCTGGCTTCTTTTACTTTTTTTTTCTTCCAGATTCAAATATAAATTAGAAATGTTTTAAAGCTTGTCTAATAAATTTCCAGAAAGGTAGGAGTGAATAACTGCAACACATCAGGCAGAACTGGGAGCTGGTAACAGGGTACCTGAAGAGTCAGAGACTCATCATGCATGGAATCAGGTCCAGTGTCCTTCTCGGGCGCCCAGTCATCAGCAATAGGAGACAGGATGGAGACAAGGCTACATTGTGGGTTCGAAGACCATGCAAGACACAAGTTACCTCCTGCACAGGTCCCAAGTCCATCCAGGACTCAGGGCCAAAAACAGGGCTGGAGACAGTACACCTACAACATAACTGAGGGAGGGACTGATGGCCCCAGGCTGAGCTGAAATGGGGCTCCTGGAACCATGGGTCAGGGTGGAGGCCCTGGAGTGAGGTTGGTCACCAGTAAAGACTACTGGCAGCCTCAGAGTCCTCACAAATACCTTCTTATGGGTAGTATCTTCTGAATTGGAGGGAATAGCATGGAAAAAATGCCACTATTCAATACGTCTTCCATTTAAAAGTCATATTCTGGATATCTCCAGGCGCGTAACAGTATAGAGTGCTTCTCCTCACTTTATCTGCAAAGGTCCATTGTCTGATATAATTTTCACTCTTACTACTGAAGTGCAGTACAACATTTTTGTTGGGATGACACCCAGTCTCTCTGTTTTATTAGGTATTGCTTTAAACAGTCCAACAAGAATTGGGAGTACAGAAATATCTCAGCCTTCCCACAAAACATGCTCTACATGTCACCTCTGCAGAATGATGTATCCTTCAGGTGATTTTTCTGAAACTCAGAGGCATTCCCCTTTTTTTTGCAACAAACATGGAGAGATGAATGCCCTTTTCTGATGCAAAACCAGTCTGCAAACTGCCAATGACACTATTCCACTCCCACAAGAACAGGGAGCCAACGCAACTTCTTCACATTCCTATGATCCACGCAGGGATGGGACATACGTGGCAGATGGGCCCTGTGCTGGTAACCCTGCCCAGGAAACGAGTTTCAACTTAAAAGATCAGTCAGAGACTTCAGAGGCTGGAAAACTTGGTCACATGTTAAGTCCATTTGACATCCTCTGCAGAACTGTTCTGTAACGGTGAGGAGAAAAGCAATAATGAACAAGTATAATGAAATGCCGCTCAAGGTTTTAGTATTAAAACTGCAGAAGCCACTGTGGTCTGTGAGGACGTAGTAGGAAATGCAGCCATGGAAATTCTTGCAGTGGGAAAACTGAACTGTCTTTCTCCACCTTCATTTCAGACTGCATAAACATCACAGTAAAAAAAAAAAAATTAGGATCTTTGAATATTTCTAAACATTCTTCTTCTCACTCCTGCAGTTCAAGGGGAAAATGCAACTTCACCCCTTCTTATTAAAGAAATGGTCTTCCTTTTGAAAAAACAGGAAATCTGATAGCACTTAAATAAACTGGCTAAACACCTACTCAGGACACAGAGTTAAGGCAAGACAAAGTTCAGTGGTCTAGTCGTGATTTTTAAGTGAAAAACAGGAGTGAACCTTACATAAAGAAAAGAACAAAAGAATTAAATCACATCCAAAGGCAGCCATTATTTTAGCTTTGGAGTATCCTAATTTTTGCACAGCCAGTGCATCTCCTGCAATCTGCTTATTCCTACTGTGTTTTTTTGTTTGATATTAAGACAAAGTTCCGGGGGTAGGAGGTTGGAAAAGAAAATAGAATCCCTTGCTACAAACTGTTAACGGACTCTTGCTTTGCTTTGCTCACTTTAAGTATTTTGCTTAGTTTGGCCCATTACTCTGTTTTTTCTGGAAACCTCTCATTTTTCTTTCAGTCAGCCTTCCAAAACCACAGTGCACCGAAAAAGAATTTTTACTATGGCGTTTCTCTGCTTCAAGGAATGTTCACTTTATACAATCCCTATATACCTGTGCTCTACATATTCAGGACCGTATTTATACAAATAAAAAATATTTTTCCCACTGTGTTTTTAGATTTTAAAAAGCAAAGGACAGAAGTTTCAGCTAGTTAACGGGGGGAAGATCCAGCTGGCGTCTCTAGTGGAAATGATTACCGCAGAAACATTTGCAATCACTTAAGCATGGGCTCCCATGATGCTTAGCAGAAAAGGCTGAAAACAATTCAAAATAAATGTAGTACGATCTAAACAGGGAAGGCGGAAATGAAAGATAATTTTCAGCAAACAAAGGAGATTTTCTCACCATTCAGGGTCCATTAGCTACAAGATTTTAAAGTTATTTCAGCAACCCTGTTACGAGTACATGGAATATTAACATGTATGAAGCCTATATATATTCTGCAGCTCAGCTACAGTCATACACATCTGGTTTAAGTTATACGTCGCTCTGGCATAGATTCAAAGAGCAGCAGTGGAAGTGAGTCTGGGTCTGGGACTTTACTAGGGTAAATGGATGCAGCTCCACTGAGAAAACTGCAGCTAAATCAGCTAATAATGTGGTGCTAGATTTCTAGAGACATGCATTTCTAGAGTTTCCTCCCTTTCACTCCCTCTGTGTCTGATCAACTCTCCTGCACAGGAAAAGGATAGTCCATAACTTGGCCATAGGCTTCAGTCCTGAAACTGTATATGAACTTCTTTGTAATGCCAAAAAAAAAGAGAGCTTAAGCATTATATTCAGCAAACAGTTCATGTTCCTATCAGATCGCTTTAATTAATTGTTGCCTTTAAGAGGATTATTCATGTATTTATAAGTAGATAAGCTGAGGACACCATGTGATGTGTATGTGTGTGTGTTTACACATACATATCTGTGCATGTTATGTATGTGAAAAAAGCATTTCATATAAAAATAATTCAATAAGCAGCAAATTCCCAAGTAAACAATTTACTGTATCAGAACAAACTACACTTTCCCATTTAAACCCATAATTTCTTCTGCTACAGCATGAATAAACTGAAAACTAGAGAAAATAATCTTTTAGGTTGCTTCAACATTTTATTTCACAAGACTGAAGTGGTTTTGTAGCTTTTTTACCCCCATTCCTTGGTTCTTAGTGGTGTATTACCTACATTTCACATAATTTTATTCAGAGTTAGTTCTATTAACTAACTTTTTTGAGATGGAGTTTTCAAGCAGTAAGAATTTATGGAAAGAAGGCCAACACAAGTATTCTTTCATAGGTTAAATATATAGCTTAATTTTTGCATATTTCCTTTTTTTTTATAGCCTGAAATATGCAAATTGTAGCCTTCTACCTAACTTCCACAAAGTAATTTCTAGTAGAAAAAATGTTCTCAAATTTTCAAAGTGTCTCAATGCTTCACAACAATTTTATTGAATTTATTCTCACATTATGGTTATCAGACAAAGTTCTGCTGCTGTTTATAATTAATCTTTGAGGAACTGAGGCACAGAGAAAAGAAATGTGAGATCCACCAAAATTCTTAAAATTTAAACAAGCACTCATATCCTAGAGACAAAGAAAAACTTGGCCACGTGATTAAGTACATGAGCACCCTTATGTTGCCAGGTTTTCTCCAAATAAAAGTAATTTAAGAGCCAGAGGTGCAGCTACTGGACCTCCTACACACTCGGCTGATGTAGGAGACACAGTACCCACATTCTTGTTGGGTTTCACACACGTGTACCTGTGTCTAAGTGCCAGATGGGCCCAAATTAAAAAGGTTACATTAAGACGACTCTAAAACTAGTTATAGCTCAGTTCAAGGTGCAGCAGTCACAGTCTTCACTTAAAAATGCAGTACAGCACTCAAATTGTGATACAGGATCACCAGCCAAATCCTGGGTTCTGGTATCTGCTTCAGCAATTGCTCATATATTTTGCATGCAAGAATGATGAAACAATACTAAAAATTACTAAAGTGCCATCATGCAGGAAGCAGCTTTGGGCTGGAAATCCCAGTTTCACACAGGCTCCTAATTAAAACAGAATGGGATATGCCTGCTTTTAGAAGAGAGGCAGGTTTTGGATCATATCCCTATGGTCTGTGTTTCCTACTAGTTGTTATAACATTTATACCCGTAAATACAATGAGCAAGGTCTATTGTATGGCCCTGTAGGAGAGAGGGACAACAGAGCTCATACCCACATGGTTAAACTCTCTTCCCTTTTCCCAGTTCCCCAAAAAAAGGGGACGCACCTGGCACCCTGTCCATTAAGAACAAATCCTGACCCATATTATTATTAAACCATGCATGGCTTTGTCTGGAGGATGCATGAGCCAAACCATGAGGAGCCAGAGAGCATGCTAATAGAGAAAGGGTAGGGAGAATCATGGACCAACACTCAAACCTACATCATGGCCTTGTTTATTTTACACAGTTTTAGTCTTCTCCATGATCAGGCAGGAAACTTAATCAGATGCCCAACCTCTGTGAGTACTAGATATGGCTATGGTCTGAACCATCACACTGAAGTCCTTCTGTGAATTAACTGAAATGTTATCTCCAAGGCCACGCAGGAAAGAAGAGGAGGTTGAGCATCTCTAGCTGATGTCCCAAGTGCTGAGCATCTCTTCTAGCAGGATGTGAGTTTTGGGTCTACCAGTCAAACACACAGAAGCGTCAGGGATGAAAGGGGCTTTGTGAACATCTCCTCTCTCCTAAATGACCCTCCACAGGACCAAAATGGTACAAAAAGTCTGTTTACAGCTGTGCAGCATGGGAGTTAAAATACATATCTCTAGTGTTTTTAATGCATTTGAGACACTATAAATATGGAATGAAGCTTTACCTGTGCTCCCACTGAATGAACTCTACAGTGAAGACTTTATGCACAAAACTCCTCCCTTCTGAGGTAAAGAATGATAATGTCCCTGTTTTAGAGAAGACATGACAGGTTTAAATGACCAAGGATACAAGATATGTGGCAGTTCATCTTTCAAGACTAGATACATGCACCATCCATCATCTTCAAAGCCATGCTGACAAGTTTTCACAGCTCAAATAGCAGAGGTCCCTGAGCAAGTGTTAAGTCTGAGACCAATTAGTGCCCTAGTGTGAAACTAAGCCCCTCCTTTAATTATTTGGGGCAGACAGCATGAGGTGAAGTGAAAGAACACTGCAATTCAGCCCAGCAGCTACTGGCTCTAACACAGAAGAGCTGTAGTTTCCGGGAGAAGCTAGAGCCAGCAATACAAACGAAGTAAGTATAGGTCACGGGAGCTCAGGTATGTGGGGCTGTAGAACTAGTCAAGAAGTCTATAGCAATCCAGGAATATGACTCACATCTCACTGGTTCCCTAATTATAGGACAATCCTTCTTGTTGTTATCTAAATGACAAATCAAAGCAGATTGGGGACTATTCAGAAAAATGTAACTGGAATTGTGTCTTCTGGAATTCTCTGGCTTTTTCAGCTAATTTAGACAAATGTGTGAAAGGAGCATTGTCTTAACCCAAAGAGGGTGGGATTTATCTGAGCAAATGAAGACCTCATGTAGCTGGGCTTACCACTCCCACAGTGACTCCCCTACCATGTTCCCTTTAGTCACACACAAAAATGCATACTTTCATACTTTCATCTCATCCAAAAGTAGGAGTCTGAAGTAGTTCAGACGAGTTACATCCTTAGATGATCTGTTTGCTCTGTCTGAAGGGAGCACATAGCGTTACTTCTAATGTAGATATCTACATTGCAGATTCCTAAAGCTGGGCACTCTGAAGCTCAGACTTAGTGCTTAACTATATCCATGGCAGGATGCATACCTGCATCTATGCAAAGTGTAGTCCTATCTAGTACAGTATGTGCTGTGAAGATGTAAGTCATGTAGATACCTAGTGGCATAAGGGGTTTAAGGAAGTTTTGAAACAAAACTTGAGCTATACTGTAGGTGCACAGCATAGTCTGAAGTCTTTCCACATCTATTTTCCAGCATCCCTGCTTAATCTGGCATCATATATATCTCATAGTAAAATCACTGAAGAATAACAGGCTGAAGAGTAGGATAGATGTACTATTGATGAGGATTCATATCTGCAATACAATTGGTAATTCTGTTCCAGCACTGATTATTGTACTTTTTGGCAGTCATGTCATTCTGCAGCAAATAATGGACAAACCAGCTGCAGCAAACGAGTTCAGGGACTGCCTAGTCCCTGAGCAGTAGGAGCCTAGGCACGAAAGGGTGTTTTGTCTTACTTCTGTGCCTGCATTTTTACATTCACTGTCGACTAAGCTGAAGGTGCAAACAGCAAAAATCAAACCTATGGCAACCTGCTTAGGAAACTCAGTCAAACTAAAACATGTTAAGACCAATACAGCACAAGGTATTTCACTGGCTGATTTTGGATCTTCTCATTGCTTTTTATTTGTTTGTTTGCAACAGACTTTATATATGTCTAAGAAGTCAAAAGAAGGACTGAAAACTGGTGAACACTGATCAAGGGAATTTTTCTTAAAGAGAAGACTTTAATATAGGAGAGCTTTGGTTAATTTTAATATAACAGAAGTAGCATCGGAATAGGAAGGTGACAAATTCTTTAATATGTAAAATGAAATGGGGAAAGTTCATAAATAGTGATTCCAATAAGAAGGTCCAGACCATAACTTAATAATTCGCCACTCTGATTTTTGTAAATGCAAATTAGGCAATGTGAAATGATGCACATTCACATGGTGAGCTGATGGAAGCTGACAGCTTACAGCTTGAAAGGGGCAGTTTTGCAGTCCAACGTTTGTGTGACTACTTTGTGAGGCAATTCAGCTTACTAAACTGCCAGAAAAACAAGTACAAAAATAAAAATCAGTGGTTTTCACCTGGTTTAGTGAACAGAGCTGGTTCACCAAAAAGTTAGAGGAGAACTCAACCTGGCAGGACTGGGACTGTGCACTCAGGACCACATGGGAATGGAACCACCTTTGTTGGTAGCTGTTGAGACATCAGACCTGCTCAGTTCATCTGTACTATAAGTAAGAACAGCATTGAGTCTTTCAAATAATAGTTTCTCTTTAAAATCCACAAAGCCTACCATATTTCACACTGTAAATACACAGATACAGATACCACATGAAAAGGAGTGTGATCTCATAAAGAGAAGAATATAAAGAAAAAGTGACTCGTTTTTTTCACAAAGATTGTTATTTATTTTAACTGGTCCATCCACCTTGTAACAGAGAAACTCTGTAAAGACTAGCTCATTAAAAGCAGTAAAGGTCATACCATTTATCCAAATAACTTCTATGGGCACCTACAGGTGAAAGTAGTAATATGTTGCGTCAAATATTCCTGCTTTCTTCTGTAAATCACACAAGACATAGATTTCTTTTTTTTTTTTTTTTAATTAAGTGAATGAATTTCAGATATTAGTTGATTTCAGAATTTAAGATTTTTAATTTGGTCATCTGTGAAGACTTTCTGTAGTGTATTTTTGTATTTTCTTACTATTTTTTAATTTTTTTAGAATCTTACAGTTATGTGGAAGTAACTAAATACAAAGAAACACATAACCATCAGGCATTAATGAATTAATTTTTAAACATTTACTAAAATGAGAGGAATAATACAGTGCTTTTTAATTCAGTCTCACCAGTCAAAGTGATTTGCAAAGAAAGCTTTTTTTTTTCTTCCTCTCTTTTGAATGAAAAATCTTAGGAAAAGCTGATTGCTCTACAAGTATGTCAAGGTTATATGACCAACCAGCTGCTGCTCATTTATGATAGAGATAGTCCAGAATGTGTTCATTTAAAGGTTTTTACTGAACTATAATATGTAGATAAATAATACATTTCTTTTCACAGATTTACTTGTTTGTATTTAGTTCATCTTTCATATTCACAGATTAAACCATGGCCTTGCTTGCATGCATGTAGGAAACATAATAAAACATAGGCTGGGCCTTCTCAACCAGGAATGTCGAGGAATGAGCAGGATGACTAAGGTCAATCTGCACATCCATCAGCAACTCTCATGTCAGAAAAGGAAAAGTCAACTGTTTGCTCCCAGGGAGACAGCCATAGAAGGTTAAGCCCAGAATGTGATTTTAGTCCATGAATCTTATTACCACATGGGAGAGAAGGAAAAAAACTTTAAAAAATCAGGCAATCTCCAGCTTTTCCCTTATTAGTCAGAGTGGGAATCCCCCACTCATCCTGCTGTGAACTGTGAATCTTCTCCTGAACCCAATTCTCCCCGGCCCCAGAGGGCACTTCAGTTCCCAGGTCAAACATACCCACAGAGCTGCCTATCTTTCTTCTAAGTATTGCATACACAGCATTGTTAGCACTTACAGCCCACTGCAGGGATAGGCAGAGACTGCTTTGTGCTTAATGTAACGCAACAGTCTCCCGCCTGCTCAAGGGGAACTCTGTGACTACTGCAAATATTTCATATTCAGACTACTGGGGAGGAGGGCTGAAGAAGGCATTTCTCCTTTTTTTTCTCAGAGCTCATAATTTTAAGCCTGGATTCGGAGAGCTGAACTGCCCATGGAGCCCAAGAGAAGAAACGTAATGATGAAGGAATCCTATTGCAGCAACAGCAGCACTGCCACATGGCTAACTAGCTGGAACAAATCACGCTATTGCTCTCCAGCACTCTCCTTAAGACACAAGCAAACGTGGCTCAGCAATAAGTTCTCCAAACCAGGGCTCCAGCTCTCAGATGGAGGAATTTCAAGGAAACTTTGCTACAGTCCTTTTAGGATTGGTGGGCTTTCTTATGAAAGTATTTCCTCGCCTTTTTTTTTCTCCCCCATCTTTATGCTTCCATGTCCATTTTCAGAGGCACTGCTTGCCAAAGCACTCCGAGACCAGGTTGATAGGAACCAGAACAATCTTTTCAAGGCTTGCATCTCTTCAGCATCTGTACCACCAGGTTCATGTACCACAGCTAGGTGATTCTGACCATGTTCGTCTTTAGAAATTGAACTATTCTTAGTATGTTTTTCATACTGTTCGGCAGTATGAAAAAGACTCCAGACTAATAAGAAGTTAAAAGGAAACAGCATTATCTGATATGCAATGTAATTAAAAGAGGAGGCCCATTAAAGTAATTTCCTAAGGCATTTCCAACAATTTGTACCTCAGCAATAAACCCTCATCCCTATTAAAAGCCAATATTAATGAAATAAAGCTATGTCCAGCCCTATCACAGTGCTGAACCTATTTTTCTAGAGAATTAAACATTTCTGACATTTTACTAGATAAAATATATTGGTTTTTCACATGCAGGAGATGATTAGGGTGGCAAAAAATGAGAGATATATTCTTTTTTCAAGAACAGTTTGTTATCAACCATGGACATTTGGGCTATAACCTCTGGAACACAGAGGTTAGATCTTTCTGAGAACAGCCAGGCAGGAAGGTTAAGAGGGTTAAAGTCCTGAAATGCAATCTCTCTAGGAGCAACCCTACTCCAAGCTACAGAAACTGAAGTAATATGAACTGCCAGTGAGTTTCAGTCAGATCAATTGTTGTCAGTGCACATACGGCACTTCACAATTTCATATATAAACCCCAATTCTAAAAACATTTTTTTATTTTTCTTTAGTTTCAGATCCTGGAGTCAGATCCTTAAATGTTCAAGAAGAGCAGTGGACAAGATACAATTAGTGTGAATAAATTACCACTGAAGTCTAAAATGAGTTTTTCACTGGACATTGTGTTTAAGTAAGAGAGGATTGCTAGATACCATGGCCAGACAGAGACTATGGTTGAAGCAGTCCTTCCCAGATGCCTTTCATACATATCTCAGAGTCACGAATATATTTAGTTCTTCAATGAATCTGGTTAAAAAAACATGAGTCGTGGATTTCACTGAAAGGTAAATGGTTATTATGCTGACCAAAGGGTGTGCCCTTCTCTGAGGTTTCAACTTTGGGGTCTGTGTTTATATGCTGTCAGCTAACTGCCAGTGAAATGCTGCACAGCACTGATGAGAATTAAAGGAGCAGGAAAACGGAAAGGTTTTATTGTTGAAAGTGGGTTCTAACAAAGCAGGTAACCCACCCCTCTCTTATTTCAAGGCCTCTATTTTTCAGGTAAGGCAGGCATACTGCTGGTCACTTCTGCTCAGACTTCCTCTGAGACTAACACCCTTTCTCTTCTTCTGAAAGGCTGCATATGTGTTTTATATATGATTATTTATGGTCAGTGATGACCATCTCTTACTCTTTCATAACACCAATATGTTCATAGTGGCTTCTCTCCCTCTCCTTTCTTACCACACTTCAGAATAAGGAGGATGCTCAGAATGAACTTTCACTGCCTGAACACTGAAATCAAGGAGTTGCAAGCAGTTTTAGTAAGAGGAAGGAAAGGGAACCAGCTGCAGCTATAAAGAGAGTTCGGAAGGCTGGAGAGATACTGTACTTCCCAACAGCTGCACTGCATCAAGGCAAACCACAAAATAGTTTTGCAGCAGCTCCCTAGAGCACAGTGGAAACAAAAGCCAGACAAGGCTGTTTGAGGTAGTGGGTTTTTTTAATGGTGGAGGGCAGGAGGGAAAAAGAGACAGAAGGAAAAAACCAAAATCCTGTGCCAATATACCACTGTGTATATGCTGCTGTAAATATATAGGTAGCTGGTAATAGTGCACATCATCAAATGTTACCCATTTGCTGAGATTTATGTACTGAGTTTTTAAAGTAGAATTCATGGCATAGTCAGTACTAATCTACTAATACAGACAGCAGCAAATGTAAAGGAATATATAAAGATTTAGTTAATTTTGATTCTCAAACTAGTGGCACTCTGAAGAAATTCCATTTAATTTACTAGTTACACCAGATTAAAACTAGTATAAATGAGGGAAGCTTTTCTGTTCCCTTTCAGAAATCAGTTATTCTGATTGTGGTTTTGTACTCCTCCTCTGACTCTCCATGAAAACATAGCCCTGGTTGTTGTAATAAGAAAAAGATGCATTGATTTTCTGTGACACTGCCTGTAGCAATTCAGATACTTAACTACTAATGAGAGGGTTAAGAAAAATAACTCCTCCCCAGGACCTGAAAAACTTCAGCTGAAATCATAAGAATGTCTGAGCCGAAGTCTCCGCTTCCTCCCTGCCCCCATTCTTCAGACTGCACTTTACTTAAATAAACTATTTGGGTTGGAAAACATTCCTTAGGTCTATTCTGACTCATGATTTCTCTGCTGCTTTAGTATCTCTAAAACACCAGACAACTTGTCAAAAGTTTCACTCTACCTAATCTGCTGGGGAAAAAAAGGCAGCTCTTCGGTTTCTTGAGCACATGAAGTTCAGTCCAAAGTCACCGTTTTGGGTGATGGCTGTTGCATGACGCATGAGGATGACATATGGGATCTTTCCTATATCTCCAAATTATTATCAAAGGGTTATGAGTTGATGCAGAATTGGACATGAAGAATTCCCACTTTTGCATTCTAGCTTTTTTTCCCTTTTTTTAAAAACAGATTTTGGGACCAATCCATCAAAATAAAGCCTTCAAACAGTTCATTAAAATGGCTGACCATTCCACACAAATACCAACAGAAAATATATGCTGTAACAGGAAGAGTTGTCCTGGTATGGATAACACAGCAAAACCATAGTCTCATTAAGATTAATGTATGTTTACTTCCAAACAATTTCACAGAGTAGAGATTTAGGTCCTCCCTCTCATAAAGATCACAATGAACTTCCACAGTTACACACAATGGAAATGGCTCTAGACCTATACATATAATTGATTTGTGGTTTTAAGTTATGTTTACATATTGTTTGTGTTATTGTCTATGTGCACACAGTTCATGTAAACTGCAAGCTAATACAAATACCTTATCCCTTACGGAAATACAGATAAGGTAATCTCATTTTCTCTGATTTCTTCATTGATTTCTTCATCATGCTCAGAGACACTGATCACAGCTCAGCTGGTGCCAGATCTTTTGTTAAACCACATGTACGTAGTAGTTCACGTCTTTCTTTGTGTTTGCATTGTATACAAATACTTGTGAAGACTGACAGGGCTCTGTGTTTTTATTTGCCAATTAGCGTTACTACAGACTATTTTGTTCAAGGAATGGTGTGTACATCATGTGTCATCAAAGGGCACATGGTATGGTAAATAAAATACCTCATAGCAGTGAAACACAAGAGCTTATAGAAAAGAAAGTGAAGAATGTTCACTTTCATGACTTCATGAAGCCAACCCACTTCATGTCCAGGACCTGCAGCTTTCTGTTATTAGCTGTTTAGGCCCAGTTGCATAGGTGGCTCCTAGATAACAACCCAGAAATCAAGTGAGAGGTTGTTTCCATTTCAATACATTGTTTGCACCCACTCCCTGCAAAGCCAGCTCTGCCTGCCAGTACAGCTCCTCTCATGCCCCACCATAGTCTTTCCCACACAGCACGCTGCTCCTACTTTTCTCACAGCTGTCACTCAACTGCAGCTCCTGGCCCATCAGGAGAGAGGCAGATGATGGGTGCCTGACAAATGGCAGCCATTTCACAAAGCTCCTCACCTTCCCACTGCCTTTTTTCCATGCTACCTGAGTGCTCCCTGCGTGAACCTAGCTGCTGTCCCCACCACACATCACCCTCCTTATTACATGTGCAGTACAGAAAGCATACAGGAACCCAGGCCAGCTAAAAAAATAAGAATTATGGGATGAGTCCTGGAATATTTATTCATTATGGGGCAAGTCCAGGAACTACGGACACTTCTGAAGTGCTGCGTTCTTTGAAAGGTGGTAACATGAGTAGGAACCTTAAGAATAGATTATATCACATATACATATATATAGGTATACATGGAGGACAGAAAGGTTGCCTTAAGCCATCTCCTGATCTTGGCCAAAACCCCTCTAGGTCCCTCTCTGCATCTTTTTCTGCACTTTGTCTTTTATTCCTGCACTGATATGCAAGATGTGTTTACATTCTGCCTACCCAACAGACCTCTGCAAATCTCTGATCAGCATGAGCATATAGGGAAATAGTTGTTAGCTGACTCTCTGTAAACACACATATTGTTCAAATTAGGGCTTGAAGACAAGGGCTTCCTGTTTGCTCTGATTCTTTTACAGCCTTACTTGATGGGTAAAGTCTCTTCAAGTGACAATATAATCCATTTCTGGCAAACTCATTAAGAAATATATGTAAGAAATAAAAAGAATAGCTAGAGCACAGCAACCTTGCTGTGGTTCAAAGACAGTGTCTCAGGCCCTCAGAACCATAATCAGCCACAAATTTCCCTCCAAGATTTCCTGAGAACTGACTAACAAGGATCTTATCTTCAAGATAGCATCTTTTAAGTGGCATTTTAATGGCCACACACCTTCCTAGTGTGAAGAAGACAGAAAAGCTGAATTACATTCACAGTTGTTTTCAGGTAGTGAGAATACCATTTCCCAACCTTACTCATAGTTATGCCAACTCAGTGATAAATGAGGACTAACATTCTGCTTGGTGGAAGTACAGAAGTTACATTCAAGGATGACAGACAACAATGGAGAGCAGTCCAACAGAAGTGTACGGGTGATGACCGAAGGATAGCTCTTGCAGACCTATTTGTAGAGATGTAATGCCCAGGTGTAGCTAAAGCTGAGTGAGACGACTCAACACTAAAGGTTCAGACTAGCATGGGAGCTCAGCCACAGGGTCTGCTTGTGTCAAAACATTAACAGTTCTGAGTCAGTTGAAATTAAGGCAGGGCAGACGAAAAGAAGAATATTTAGCACCATTGTTGAACTTCTATCTTCAAAGACCTGTGCCAGCATGAAACTATTAGCATGCATCACACATCTGTAAGTCATGTAAATGAAGGTTCTGATACGCATTATGTAGGGGGAGAAACAAGGGCCCAGGAGGTAAATTGTCAGAGGTTAACTAGTAAATCAGTGGCTTCAGGCGATGAAAAATGCTTATTGCTGGTCTGATGGCAAATACCATCATGCTGCCTTTTTACATAACTTGTATGCAAATGTTCCATTTGTTGCAGGAAATTAAGAAATTATCTGGAAGCTTAATGACCTCTTGAAATTATGAGATTCTAAGATGTGTTCAATTGGGAAATAGGGGCTCTAACTAATCTGTTTGAGTCCACTGACTATATGAATGACCTGAAAAATGAGTAATGGTCTATGCAATATCTTTATCATGTAACTCATTAGTTAAATTTCTGAATTAAATTTGATTTCACTGGTAAGCTGAGGCAGGGGAGGTAAAACAACAAAATAAATTCAAACCCAAGAGAAGTAAACTATGAAACTGATACCACAGGGAGTGAACAAAAAGGTATTCTTCAATTTTCTCAGTCTAATTTTGGCAAGAATATTATGAATGAGAGCCAGTGTGTTGTCATTTTTAGCAGTATAATTCTTGCACCAGAGAAATCTCTAGTGTGCTGTGATAGATTCCCCCAGGTGTAAAGCAATCATTATTTAGTTCTGGATCTCTAATAAGCAAGCCCCTGCTCCTTCTCTGACCGTAGTTCAGGGGCAATTGTTACTTCGGTGGAATAAGAATTGAGAACCTGAAATCCATGTGAGAATGGTATGGGTTTATTTTTAATTAACAACTTCGCAACTGTCAAATGTAGTTCTGTGTGCAAACAAATAAACTAGAAGGTAAAGATTCATATTTTACTTAGAACTGAGAAAATAATACTGGTAGAAAGAGGATTATAAGTGCAGGAAAAAAGGCTAATTGTGAGGAAACAATGTAGATATTAGCAGTAAGGATTATTAAGTAAGAATCATTTTCAGACATCAGTCTAGAGTAAGAAATTAGACTAGGATGTAGTTGGACATGGTTGTTTAGTCTCACATAGTCCTATTTTTACCACAGATGCTTGCTATTTCCTTTTAGTGTCCTGATATTTTTCATAGGCATCTAATGCCTGCTGGAATCTTCACTGCCAGTCATGGAAGAAAGGGACTCTCACCTCACCATCTTTAAGATATCCCCATCAGTCAGTTCAGGAACAAAGGCCGTCAACTACAAGACATAATTGCCCCCACTAAGTATGGAATACCCCTTGAAAGGTGCTCTACTTTTTGGCAACATTTCAATGACAAGAAGTTTGCTTTGAAGTATTTTGTACAGAACTCATCAGAACCTATAATGTTTTAGGTCGAAGTGTACTTTTTCCCTATTCTTGAGATGCTATTCTTGATAAACACCTTAGTTGGAAGACGGAAAGCAAACTTACATTTTCAGGACTGAAGTGTAACAGCGTAGGAATGAATTTACAACAGGTTTCCTTCTTTACCAAAACCGTAAAATCTTAATACTTCCAAGGCATTCCCCATGTATTTTGTGTTAGAATAAGGAAATCTAGCTGCTGAAATTACGATGTCAGCTCTTCCATGCTAGTTACTGAGTAAGGTTTCCTTGTAAAAGCTTGAAGAACTGCCCTCAAATCCCTATGATTCTTGTTTCTCCTGTCTTCCCTAATTGTTGTTGGAAGTATATTCAATGCACCAAGGCTGAAGAGACAGAGGCTCACAAAGGAAAGAGGACTCAGATTCATCTTTTGTATCCTTAATTCCCATGAATGCACCAGCAGATCAGACATTTGATATGTGATGGATTTGTTACCTATGTACTACATAGTCTTTCTATAATTCAGCATATCTCCTATAGTAGATAAGAAATATTGGTTTTCTGGATATGATCAGTAAACACTGATCAAAAGGCACCTCCTAAGATAAAATAATCTTATTTCTTTTAGCTAAATTAATTGGAGTTTTTTCTAATTGTGAGTTGTCTTCTGTTTCCGTTGAACTCTTTCCTTCTGTATTTCCTCAAATGGGGCTGAAAGGAAACTCTACAGTACCATTTAGGTCATCTGATTTCTTAAGTCAAATTTGTGAATCATGAGAATTTTTCATGAGCCAAGTTAACCTGTTGTTAGAAAATTAATCCTTGCTAATCAAGCAGATGGTTCAGTTTCCACTCAGTTTCCCTGTTGATTTAAAGCAGAAGTCAGCCCACTGCTTCCCTATAGCTGTTCAAGGAAATCCTAAGATACTATGGAGTTGTATGACAAATCTCACTGTTCAGGGGTCGCAGCTGATACTGCATAAACATAAAGCATGTCATTCCTTTTATCCCAAACTTGATTTTGTGCACAAAAAAGAGACAGCAAGCTTGTGTATTCCCCCTCAGCAGAGCTCTTCCCTGCAATAGGAGCAGCAGTTCCAGCAACTTGAAAAGAGCTGAGAAATACGAGAGTCTGGAAACAAAGCAATAAAAGTTCAGCTGGATAACTCCAGTCAGAAATCATGTGGAATGTGGCAACAGTGAATTGCAGGGGAAGTTATGGATTTGGAACCAGCTAAGGAAAATTAAATTAACTCAAGGCAAAAAAAAAAAAAAAAAGAGAACTCCAGTACCAGCTAGGATACACATTCAATGCTGCAGTTTGCTTTTCCCTTTGTTACCACTCAAACTCCTCTGATGACCAAGTATCTGTACAGTAAGGTTGGAGTCTGCATGTGATAAACTAGTAAATTTTGTCCCAAGAGGATGATGCTGAAACGTAAGGCCTGAATTTTGAACCATGTTATCTACCTAAGCTAAAAGCAAGAAATTCTTAGAATACATGGATTTAGAATATTAGAATATTAGTGTATTAACGTATTAGGATTTAGCATTTTAGAATTTTAGAATATTAGAATTTGCAAGACTGACTATGCTGATGTGTCTGTATATGCACTAAGATTGCAGATGTCTTGGGTACTTGAACACAGATGATGCTGCCAATCCAGGACTACAGTTTGAGCACCAGTGAGAGCACAATCTGCCTCAACATTTAAAATCAGAGATAAAATCATAAGTATCTAGTACAGAAAATAACTAACTAAATCCCGTGTAACTCTATTTTAATGCAAATAATAGCTTCAAGCTATATTTCCTAAGAACATTTAAGCTGAGATGAAGTTTACAAACCAGTTCTGGAGGACACAAACACAGTCAGGCTGTATCACCAGCAGTAACAGAGCAGCTCTGAGAAGCTGAAAGCTGCCTTTATTTGTATATCTTGCAGTTTCATGACAGGGACATGGAGGGAGGCATATACTCCATTTCATGAAAATAGTACATGATTTGATGTCTAGGAGAGAGTTTGGCTTCGAATGGCTGCATAATCCACAGTGCAAATCTGCTACGGATATAGCAGAAGAATGGAGATAGCTAGGTGTTCTAGCATAAAACATGACCAAGTGCAAGGTCCTGCACCTGGGTGGGGGCAATCCCAAGCACAAGTACAGGCTCGGCAGAGAATGGATCGAGAGCAGCCCTGAGGAGAAGGACTTGGGGGTACTGGTGGATGAAAAGCTGGACATGAGCCAGCAGTGTGCGCTGGCAGCCCAGAAAGCCAACCGTATCCTGGGCTGTAGCGAGAGAAGCATGGCCAGCAAGTCGAGGGAGGGGATTCTCCCTCTCTACTCTGCTCTGGTGAGACCCCATGTGGAGTATTGCATCCAGCTGTGGGGCCCCAACATCAGAAGGATATAGACCGGTTAGAGCGAATCCAGAGGGCCACAAAGATGATCAGAGGGCTGGAGCACCTCTGCTATGGGGACAGGCTGAGAGAATTGGGCTTGTTCAGCCTCGGGGAGCCCTTATAGCACCTTCCAGTACCTGAAGGGGCTACAAGGAAGGTGGGAGGGCAACTTTTTACAAGGGGCTGTAGTGACAGGACAAGGGGTAATGGGTTTAAATAGAAAGTGGGGAGATTTAGGTTAGATATCAGGAAGAAGTTCATCACCGAGAGGATGATGAAGCACTGGGTCAGGTTACCCAGAGAAGCTGTGGATGCCCCAACCCTGGAAGTGTTCAAGGCCAGGCTGGATGAGGCTTTGAGAACCTGGTCTAGTGGAAGGTGTCCCTGCCCATGGCAGCAGGGTTGGAACTAGATGATCTTTAAGGTCCCTTCCAACCCAAACCATTCTACAATTGCATGTTTTTCAGTTTAGCCAAAGAGAATGCGGCTTTGAATGTATTTGAGAAGACTGTAGGAGGTATATGTCATTTGTATATGCATTTTTCATCTGGATGTCTTCTGTCAAAATCTTGTCCATACCCCGCACTGAGGATCTTGTTTCACATCACAAAAGAAAAAGGAAATTACAAATGAAAATATTTTCCCCCATGTCTGTTTAGCAAAATCAGGTCAAGCTCAAACAGCTTAACTGTTCTCGTGTACCACCTGCTCAGTAATACAGATTCTGTAGACATGTTCCTGCCTTTCTCAGAGTCCCATGGGTATACCTGTCAGGTAAAATAGTTTTCCATTTAATTTTTCAAAGGAAGTTGCAGGCACCTTCTAAACTACAGACTTGTCTCAAGGAAGATTGGGGGGGAAAAAAAAAAGTAAATTTTCTGAATCTGCAAACTATCTAAGAAATAAAAAGTCTTTTAAATACACAGGCTCAGTACTGTGGTTTTTTTTTTTTTCTTTCACAAGTGCTTTGGAACCCAAGACTTATTCTCTCAGGTCATATCAAAGCTGCATCTAACACAGTGTTTTGTCGCTGATGGTGACCAACAGCAGACATATAGAAAAAAATCTAGCAGAGGCAGTATTTTATTGAAATAGTCATTGTGTTTAGCTTCTTATGGTGGAGCAACTACAAGCCTCAACTCTCACTGTCAATTTGACCTTTGCAGAACTTCAGTGAGTCCACTGATTTATTGCTTAATGTTTCAAATATCTTATTAAAATTTCACATGTGATCATATCATTCTGTGAAAAAAAGAGTACATGATTACAGCAAGAGTGCTCATCATCTCACAAGCCTGTGTACGAATACACCAAGTCAAGGATTAGCAACCATTTTCAAGGAGAGGAAAACAGTGTAGGAGAGAGAATGAAAAGCTACCACTCTTCATCCATTATTGGCATTTATGAATGAGGAAAGTTAATACTGAGAAGTTATTTTGTGCAGAAGAGTGACAACAACATTCAGCAAATGTGTTTTTGGTCTGAAGGCACAACAGACCTCAGCAAGGGAACACCTGCATTGCCTCTGTTTGCCTACCCATTGCATCCCCCTGTAGCTCCTAACCTTGTAGCCCACTTCAGTGGAACTGAAGCACAAAGATACTAAGATTCTGCAAATTTCATGAAACTAGAAGCCAGGTAAAGGGGGAAAAAATAAAACTGGCAACTCCAAGAAGGGAAGGCTACAGTGGGAGTCAGAGCCTGTCCAGTTTGGCTTATCAGCAGGCCACTCAGCACAAATATGCTGGCCTGCCGGGGGCTAGCCGGAGTGTATGCTGCTTTTTGCCCAGCCGATAGTTGAACTGGAGTGAGCTGAGCCTACTGAGAGGGAGCAGTTATAGAGAATGTGAGTGGGTAATCTGGGAGAAGGTAGGAGCTGAGATTTTTAGGATGCATGACACTTCTATCTGTAAGGTCCATTGGCTATACCAATAACATGGAATCACAATGTTTTTTTTACAAAACTACATGCTATTACAATGAACAATGACCTATTAATCATTATTAAATGCTTTTAACAAAGCACAACCACCTTTAAAAATGCTTGTAGGGAGAAACAGCACCATACTACATGCAATTCATGGATTCTACCACTTTAAAATGGGAACACTGTGAAGTACAATTAATTCTGGGATACTGCAAGATATTGCACTCAGCCAAGCCTTACATGAGTGATTGCATGTCCAGAGATTTCACATTTGCCTCTGTGTGACATGAGCATATGCCATGAATCTTTGCACTCAGATGCTCTAAGATGTTTTTCCTAGTCTGCAGCAGGAGATCTTGTTTGTCTTCCCAGTGAACGGGGAGTAGAAAGTTGCAGGAAGGACATTCGAAAGTAATCAGCACGCAGATGACTTCCTCTGCATCCTCCCTCCAGAATGAGAGGTTCTAACTACACATGAAGCAGTTGGAGATGAAAGCTTTTCAGGCTTGCACAGAAGGAGTTTTTTTTCCTTGTGGGATGACAAGGGGTGAAAAGTTTTAAAGTGATGAAAAAGCCTGGACTGACAGGACAATGTTGTTTCTCAGTCTTACTGATATCTCCATGCTGCCTCATTTTTCAAAGTATGATTTAGATGCATTTGAAAACTACACCCACTGCCTGTGGGAATTTAGCTGCTTCAGAAGCTAGCTTCAGCCGTGTGCAGTGTCTATAACAAGCCTTTACTTGCACTGCTGCTTATTTTTGCCTGTCAGCATGCATACCAAATGGTATGCATATAATGAAGGATAAGGTTGAAAGTGCTTCCTTCACTGTGACAGATTTCTTTCCATTAAATCATAAGTTATGCACTCTTTGTTGTAGCTGGAAATTATCACTGAATATGGTAAACTACTGTTTATTATTACATTCATTGAAACTTGGGACCTGAAGATAACAAAAAGACCTTTTTTTTCCACCTGCTATAAACAGTTCCAGTCGTAGGTTGTTTTGGTGCTTTATTTTTTAGTTATTTTTATTCTAAGTGCAGCAAACTTTTTTCAGTAGTTAATTTCAAGGCAGGGTACCAATAATTTGGCATTCTCCTGTAACATTGCCTATATAATAACAATTGCTGTAATAGTTTGTTCCTTTTTGAGAACCCAAGACCATTGCTCCAGCTGAGAATAATGAATGATTTATTTCGAGTGTTCACAGCCACTGGGGAACAGGAACTAAAGGGAGCAGCAGCCATAGCTGTTCACATAGGACCTGTTTGTTTCGCATTAAAAATCGATTTGCTGGACTACTTCTTAAAAGCCACTTTAAATGATTCTGAAATAACTGTCTTAAAATATCAAAGAAGTATTAGAAGTCAATGTCTGTGAGCTGTTTGCACAAAGTTCCTGCTTCCATACCAATTAGTGGCACTCTACAGACTCCCTCTAAATGATGATCCATGGACCAGCCAAGTCATGGCTTGCTTTATGTACCTGTGCCATGCTCTTAGATCTCTGCGTGCCTGTAGTCCTACATGGTAACCGAGTGCTCACCACAAGAGCTTAGCACACCTGGCCCTTCGACACAGGGTGCAGAGGACTGGTAGAAGTTCCTTGAACTCTCTTGTCTCTCCTCAGGGTTTTCCTGTAAGAGTATAGCACAAGTTTTGTTTGGTTTGTTGGTTGGGTTTTTTTAAACTAAGCAGTCAGGAAGAAAACAGCAAACATGAGACAACGAATTGCAGTGAGGGGATACTCCATACTGTTTCTGTATTTTCTCCACTGACAAAGTACTAGTCTCCTTGTTATTCAGAGCAAGACACCGACTATAACCAAATTAAAATGTGAAGTGCAAAATCATACAGAGTTTTATTAAAGCTAGGTCTAATCAAACTTACATAGCTACAAAGGACACACCAAGTAGAATCTACCCAGGGTTCAGCTTAGTGTTGCATTTAATCGTATAGACCCTCATACGTCTATAGGTCCTACGAAAGAAAGACTAAAGCACCGTGCTACAGCCAGATCATGTCACTTCACCAGCTGCGGTACTCAAAGGAGTCCCACTGGGAAACTACTTTCCGTATGCAGCTTTGTTGCTCATTCTTTGCTGCTATATAGTTGGGCATTTATCTATTACCTAAACAAATCTGTGAAGCTTTGTGTCAGCATAGATGTAAAGAAATCAATAATAATTTCCACCAACCCCGAACACACTATTTCTCCCATTCGTATCAGCCTGACGAGAACTGGGATCTGAGAGCACACCAAAACCATTTTTCCACCTTGTGTGAGGTTTGAGGACAGCCTACAAAGATGCAGATCTTTCTCCAAGCTCCAGCATTGCTCTGTGTTTTCTTGTAATACGGTACTGGCCAGACAGTATCAAACTGTTTGGCTGGATAATGGCTCAATGGCTGGCTGACAAGTTTTGAAGGAGTAGGCAGGACAAATGCTTTACGGTGTATGTATTAAAAACCAATTACATTCAGAATTTTCAATCTGCATTCTAATGAATTGTTCAAAATTATGAGACATAAATCTGCTTTGACATCACCTGGAAACACGTGCTTTTTGAAGCTTGCCCTCACAGCAAATTTTCCAGGGGTTATTTTTTGTTGTCATTCATTTCAATTTAAACTGTGCCATAGGCATTACTGGCTTCAGTGTGAAATAGTTCCCTTAAATAGGTATGATGCAAAGTGAAAACGAGTTCTTAGATGTTTCCTTGTTAAAGCTGGTGATCAAATCACTTCTGGTATGCTGATGGCTCCAAAAGCTGTCATGTTACTTCTGTTAATTTAGGAGTCCCTGTACTAGTAAAGATATTTGCATAATAGTAAACTTTTGCAATAATTGTTTTATAAGGAAAATATATTTTTCAAGTTCACACTATAGATCCAAATGCACTTAGCACTCCTTTTTCCAGAAATACATGGAATTTTTCCCCAGCTTTCTAAGATGACTTTTGCATGTTTAGATAGAGTGGTTGAGCACAGTAGCCTACCTTCCCAACAGAATCTGTGACGGCATCTGTATGATAAAAATACTTTGCAGGAAGGTCAACTTAACAGGCCTTTGTCACTTACCCTAAAATCATTTGGTGTTGCTTGAATTAGTGCTGATGGTAGAGAGAAAAAGAGATTCTTCTTTTGCCTTCCACAGCTTTCCTCAAAATACAGAAAAAGACTATGGATGTGTGTTGGTGAAGAAAATAGCCAAGGGCTCCGTAGGTTCCAAAGGTCAGGTATACATCTGAGACTTACATCAAAGCTGCCGCTCCTAAAGAAGTTCACTTACAGGTTTTTCAGCATAGTGGTTTATTGCAAAGCGCTATGTAGACATGGGAAACGGGCCTTACCAATGAATTATTATTCTGTATCTCCTTCTCTTTTTTCTAGGGAAGGGCATCCTTACCTACGTGCACTGATGCTAAAATGGCCGGAGCACACCAAGAACATCTTTCAAAGCCTAGGAGCTGTAGTTTCATACCATCTCAACAGTTTTTGCGTGTTGCTGAGCTCTGGCTGTCTCTCCCTCAGCCATTTGCTTTATGGTGGAAGTGGCAGTTGAAAATCCATGTCTTTGGGGGAGGGTGGTCCCCTCTTTTGGGTGGAGTCTTGTCTTTCCTGTGCGAAACTTCATGGGTAGGACAGAGGTTCAGTTTGGTTTGATCAGAATACATGTGTCCACATTCTTGCACCATCAGAGTATCCATTAGTAGAAAAGGGCTATTATGTCTTGAAAATGTGAAGAAAAGTAATCAAACAGTATTTGTCTGACATAATATATATGCAGTAATGCCAGATTTTGCCTCACAAGAGTCTAATTACTATTATAATCAGGCAATAAAAGTTCTCCTGATGCAGCAGAGTCAAAATTCGTTTAACTAAATGAAGAAAAACTCTGGCTATAGAGTCAAATGATTGATTTCAAGGGACAAGTTTTAAAAGGAAAAAAAAAAACCCAATCAACCAACAAAACACTATTCACTGGAAGTGGAGTTGTCAGGAAATGCTTGGACTTCAGCCTCAGTGCTTTGGGTCTAATTCCAGTCATAATTACAACTTGTCTGAAGGTCACTGAGCTATTGTAGATTTATGCTGGTATAATCTTTAAAGCAGTTAACTTTGCTGCCCAGGTTAATTGTTAAATCCTACTTAATTTAAATTGATACCATTCACATGAATCGTATACTAATCATATTCTGGGCTGTATCAGGAGAAGTGTGGCCAGCAGGTCGAGGGAGGGGATTCTCACCCTCTGCTCTGCTCTGGTGAGACCCCACCTGGAGTGCTGCATCCAGCTGTGGAGCCCTCAACATCAGAAGGATATAGACCAGTTGGAGTGAGTCCAGAGGGCCACAAAGATGCTCAGAAGGCTGGAGCACCTCTGCTATGGGGACAGGCTGAGAGAATTGGTCTTGTTCAGCCTAGAGAAGAGAAGGCTCCAGGGAGACCTTATAGCCCCTTCCAGTGCCTGAAGGGGCTACAAGGAAGCTGGGAGGGGACTTTTTACAGGGGGCTGTAGGGACAGGACAAGGGGTAATGGGTTTAAAGTGAAAGCGGGGAGGTTTAGATTAGCTATCAGGAAGAAGTTCTTCACAGAGAGGGTGGTGAGGCACTGGAACAGAGCCCAGAGAAGCTGTGGATGCCCCATCCCTGGATGTCTTCAAGGCCAGGCTGGATGAGGCTTTGAGCAACCTGGTCTAGTGGAAGGTGTCCCTGCCCATGGCAGGGGGGTTGGAACTAGATGATCTTTAAAGTCCCTTCCAACCCAAACCATTCTGTGATTCTATGAAAGATACAAGCTGAAAGAGTAGTTACCTACTGTTTATGCCACAGGGTTTCATTACAATGTTTCAAGATATCATGATCTGTTGGGCTACTATTTTGAGGTCAGGCATATTGTCTTAAATCACCTTTATCTAATGAGGATGATATTTTTGAGCCAAACTACAGGTTTAATTCCACACGCAGTTTAGATCCATGTGTTGTCACACACGTTACCCACTTCACCGGCACTCTTAATAGCTAGGGGATGTCCTGTGGGTGGAGGCGGAGGGCTCTCCCCGACACGCGTGGAAACACGCCATAGCGCTGCTGGCAGCGTCCCGAGGACACAGCCTCTGTGGGGTCCTCTTTCGGATGGACACCCACGTCCCATCCTTCCCGTGCTTTCTGTACGCGTCCCCTCGGGGGCAGCTTACAAACGAGGGCTGGATACCCCCCACGCGTCTCCCCACAGACACGCCACGGGAGAGACGGCCCCCTCCGCTCAGGGGTGGGCAGGGGG
>NW_010240473.1:18598-33457 GCF_000690775.1 Eurypyga helias | reverse complement strand
AATATGTACAATTACTACTAATAATTAATTAAATTATTAATTACCTCCCTGGGTATCATCACAAACTCAAAGGTGTTAGAGCCCCCAGTCAGATTTCATGAATGGTACTGAAATCTCAGGACTTATTTGGAGACTGAATTGAGGCAATTATTTAACTTGCATTTATTAAAAATAAAACTATATTTTTTTCTTTGAAATTTGTTGATCTTAATCTCCTTCATAAATTATCTGAATTATTAAATTCAGGGTGGTTGTGGATTTATGACTGCTATTGTTTCTATCAATTAAGTAAGAGTGATATTTTGCCTTTATAATCTAGTTAGTAAAATCTGATTTCATTTTTAAAATAAAAGCATATGCACAGTCTCCCTTAGAAAAGATGGTTACAAACATTGGTCCCAGAAAACAAAAGGTGACATTCTCATGACATTTCATAGAGAGTATGTTGACTGCATCATAGACTTAATGTACATCTTACTGGGGTTTTACATCATCATACATGTATCAGGAGGTATGTGTCTGTTGGAAGATGGGTCACTTCTGCAGTAGCAAGGATTATATAACTTTGACAATCCATTGAATTGTTCACTATCACCTCTTTGTTCTCATTCAATTTCATTACATATAATACTACTTTTTTTTCTTGAATAAATCGTAGATAAACTCGTTGATTTTTAAATAGATGTTATTACCCCTGTTTAATTGCTAGCAGATAAAGTGACTATAATGGTTTACAAGTATGTGCTTCATTGACTCCATACTTTTTCCTCCTAATTATGGGAGATAAATTAGATGGGTAAAAGTAACACAAACTTCACCTGATAAATCTAAGTAACATAATCCCAAACCAAAAGAAAAATGCCTTCCAATGTTTCAATTGTTCATAAAATCTTATAATCTTTTCCTTTATGACATGCCTAACTGATCACTGTAGGTTAAAAGCTACATCATCTTTGCTGTAATCTCAGAGATCAACTTCTGGAGATAAAGTACTTCACTGATCTGCAAAATGTGGAACTGTTGGGGAATTCTGAAAGAAACATTTTACTTTTAACAGTCCTGATCTTAGCATTTTGTTACTATGGAAATTACAGTCCACTGTAACAAATGTGCTAACTTAATAATTAAATATTATATTTACTAAAAATATATATTTTAACATTTTTGTTTGAAATAAAAATATGTTCTTTGAGTTAGACACTGGGAATCAACTGGACTCCCTAGTACAAGATGTAGACTCACTGGAGTGAGCCCAGCACAGGGTCACAAAAATTACTATGGAATTGGACCATCTTTCATATGAAGAAAGGCTGGAGAAGGGAACCATAGAATGGTTTGGATTGGAAAGGACCTTAAAGATCATCTAGTTCCAACCCCCCTGCCATCGGCAGGGACACCCTCCACTAGACGAGGTTGCTCAAAGCCTCATCCAACCTGGCCTTCAACACTTCCAGGAATGGGGCATCCCCAACATCTCTGGGCAACCTGTTCCAGTGCTTCACCACCCTCTCTGTGAAGAATTTCTTCCTGATATCTAATCTAAATCTCCCCATTTTCAACTTAAACCCATTATACCTTGTCCTGTCACTACAGGCCCTTGTAAAAAGTTCCCCCCACCAGCTTTCTTGTGGGCCTCTTCAGGTACTGGAAGGCTGCAATAAGATCTCCCCAGAGCCTTTTTTTCTCCAGAAGTCTGAGGGAGGATCTTATTGAAATATATAAACTCCTGATACATGGGAATGACAATGAATGATCTATACTCTTCTCTTCACTGACAGGACCAGAGGCAATGGACACAGATTAAACATGTAAAGTTCCATCTGAACAGAAGAAAAAAGATTTTGTTTGGAGGGTAGTTAAACTCTGACACAGGTAGCCCAAAGAGGTTTTGGAATCTCCATCTTGAAAGGTATTAAAAATCTGACTCAACATGGTCCTGAGCAACCTGTTCTAGGTGACCATGCTTGAGCTGGGGAATTTGATATTATCTCAAACTGTTCCTTGCAAATGAAATAATTATTTCATCCTATGAATCAAAGATTCACTAACTGAAGATAGTTACCTTATGGATCACATCAATCAGTTTTACTCTTTAATGTTTGAAGGATATGCTGTCCTCATATAACAGGGATGACATTTTTTATAATCAGAAATAAAAATATTTTTGTAATAGCTTATTGGGTTTATTATATTAATTTGAACATATAATATTCATATTGACTACAAACTCCAGAACTGTCAAGTCACAAATCTCATGTTCTCAAAAATGTATACACAAAAGATGTAATGTTATGTTAATAAAACACATAAAGCTTCTGTATGTATAACGCGGTAAAACCAAGAAAACTGATCACTGGATTTGATGATTTCACTCCAAACTTTAAGCCAAATAAGAATTTTGCTCATATAAGTCTTTGACATGGTCACAACTTTTTATTTTGAAGTATTACTGAGGAAAGAAGCTGGAAAACGTAGGAGAAAAAATGCAAAATTGATTTTATTCTGCTTAATGGTTTCATCAAAACTCAGCTGTAAGTAGAATTATTTATTTTAAATAGGTAGCTCTGTTCTTTATGGAAACATTTTCAAAATTGAATCTTTGGCAGCATCTCAATCACAGCAGCAGAAAAGGATAATGCTAAGGACAACCCGATTCTAAAAACACCTGTTTCCAAATAAAAAAACCTTTTCTTGATCATCAACCAGGTACTGTCCCCATATTTTTTCCATCTGTGTATAACCACACCTACATGAACTTTCTCCCTTGAAAAAAGGTGAAACTTCAGCATTTTGACTGTAATCAGAGCCTTTTTTCTTTTGAATGCCAGCTCCAACATGGAAGTCATGATGGTAAAGACATGAAACAGTCTTTTGAATTGTGTTTTAATGCTAATCCACCTCTTTGTGCATATGCATATCCAACAGGAACTCAGTATCAGATGAGCAAGGAGGGAAGCATCATGAAAGGGTCTAATTTTCACCTCCATTTGCAACTTTTTTTTTTTTTTCATCTCAGTTAACAGCTGCTTATTTGAAGAATGAGTGGTAGCCAAAGAAATTCAGTAGATCAGAAATAAGTAATTAATAAAGTTATTTTAATAAATTTTTCTATCAAGTAGGAGAAATTTGCTTTCAGATTTTATTTTGTGGATGTGGAGACTGAACTGCATACTAAACTGTCTTGCCTTCAAATCTTGATGCTAAGAAGTACAGAGTGCTATCCACAGAACATCTGTTTTAGTTTGTTCTTAAAATTAGAATTAAACAACTTTAAAAGACAAACATAAAATGAAATTAATAATATTTACATCATAACAAAATAAAAGAAATAGAAGTATGCAAATCGGGGTGTATTTAACAGTTGTTCATTCTTTATCTGCAGATGAGAAAATTGTGAAATTGTAATAGGAGATACCAAAGCAGAGCAGCAAAATGAAAGGAAAACAGAGGAAAGTAGCACAGAGCAAAGCAGAGTGACAAAGCAAAAAGTGGAGTAAATAAAGTCAAGGGAGAGGAGAAGTAGTGAATTGAAAGGAGAGGAGAAAAGAAGAGAGGAGAGAGTAGAAGTATTAAAAATCAAAATCTACCACTTGTCTGAGCTGTACCTAGATTTTCCCAATTAGATAGGTAATTCTAGTTTAGAATAACAGAATTAAGTGATAAAATAAAATAATAACGTTACCTTTCAGGGACATCAAGCATATAAAGAAACACATACCTGTCTCTTAAGAAGAAATCCCTGAGGACATGATGATTTGCAAATTATCTGATAATGCCTGAGCATTGTCTGAGTCTGTGAGGTGTTTATGAATATTAAGGTAACTTCTGGACAAGGATGTATGTTTGAAATGGATACCTAAATACAGTTGAAGCACCACACATACCAAAGAGGTAGTGGCAATTATCCCAATTCCAGTGGGTATGTTAGGAAATTGGTAACCACACAAAATGTTGCACACAAGATAGGGCTCAGGGCATTGTTTAGGGCAGCTGTGTTCCAGAAACATGCATGAAGAGTGAACAGTTAGGTTAGAATGTCAACATATTTTATGTGCAATCTTAGTATGATTCTGTAGTATAGTGATCTAATTGTATGAAGATTAACCTATTGAGGCGAATCCAGAATGAAGAAATTTTTAATTAACTTATGAGAACTTATTAGTATAATATGTGTTAAGCTGTTTATGACTGACAACTTGAAAGATTCATTGTACTGATGGTTCAAAAAAAAATGAAAAATTTGAAGGTAAATACCCTTTTTAAGACAAATGGAAATGCAAAAAACCAAACCAAACAAAACCAAAACAACAGCTCTCCCCCCCCCCCCAAAAGCCACAAAATCACCACCACCACCACCACCACCAAAATACCATGTAAGTAAATCCAAGAGTCAAATGAAAAAATCTCTTTAAGAATTAAGATTGTTTAGAAAAATCAGTTGAAGATAATATGTTCGTCTTTATTTCAAAAGGCAGTTGTCAATAAAGAATGAAAATAGTGACTATTGTCAATACCATTATAAACATCAAGGAAAAGTGAAGAGAGATTTTTTTTTAAGGCTTCTTAATACTATTGCATCAGGTGAAGCAGGTGTTCGTTTGTTTGTTTGTTTTAATCTAGGAAAATAATGTGCTGTCTGGAGTTTAAATACTTCCTGAGAGGGACCACTCCATTCTGTTACTATATCACAGAAACTGAAAGACTCCCTTGTGGCATCCAACTTTTTCACCAGGTTTCCTATTCAAACAGGAAGATTTTTAAATTAATAGGCAGGTCTCAGAATAGTGTTAATTTCCAAGAAGTTGAAATACAAAGGTCTGTGCTGAATGAAAGAACTCTCCACTTGGACAACTTCATATAAATACCAAATACCTTTATCATACCTCAATTAATTTTTAATAATGACACTTACCTATGTACTACATGAAAGGGACAAGTAAGTGGGTAGATGACTTCTTCTGCAGAGCAGACTTACAGCATCAAAACAGAAAGATTGAACCAAAATATGTGATTTACAATCTGGTAGAAATATAGACACCAAAGAGACACATAAGAAAGCTTTAATAAAATCAGTTATCTCTCATTACAAGGCAGAAGCTGGACAAAGCTTCTAAACAAACTATGCAAGCTAAGTTTTATAAATGATCATGCCCCTGACTCTGACAGAAGCCCAAAGGGGAGCATTCCTGTTTCATGACAAGAAATATTTAATTCAGATGGGGTAAGAACCCAAGACAGGATAAAAGATAAGGAAAGTAATAATGGCAATACCATCATTATGTGAACAAAGTTAGTGAAGTTAAACTAACTCTTAAATAACTGACAGCAGATGTTATATAAAAAATACCTTGGAGATATCCTGGAGCTGAAACACATGAAAGCCAGAAAGAAAGAGTTTGGTTAAATGCAACCTCAAAATTTCCCGATCTAGTGATTCATTGCTCTCCAAATTTTACCAGTGCCATTGAAAGGAAAGGAATAGCCACCTACGTACACATTGATCTTCATTTAAATCATTATACTATCCAGCCTTCCCATTGAAAATTTTCCACATAAAAAATTTCTTGTCTCATACTTTGGGGGACGGGGGATGAGGGAGTGTCAGCTTTCCTTAGTACAGTTGTAGAACTTGAAATTACCAATCTGTCTTATCTATTTAACTGTTTTCTGCTGTGTTGAGTTTATGATAATAATATCTATTTCTGGCAAGCTGTGTAATTTCATGGCAGGTGGCTTTGGTACTCCTGGATCTATTTTCTGAATTCTATGCAGCTGAGGTATCATTTTTCTTACTTGGGGGAGGAGGGGGCAACACTTTTAATATGTGATTCTTGATTTTATTTGAAATTTGTACCCAGGAAAGGAGGAAAACAAAACCTGGCACTGAAGCTCTTTCTACAGAAAGAGATAGACAATCATCTACCAGGAACAACATAAACATAGCTGATCCTGATATTGTGGCAATTATGTGCTATCTGGAAGTCTTTTCTAATTCTGTTTTCTAAGATTCTGGGAAGATCTCCAGAATAAATAAGATCAACAGCTGCCTTAAAAAATATCTGAGGAGTAAGCACAGGATCTGCTACAATGTGAAGAATGGGTTATTCAGAAAAAAAAGAATATTTCAGATGTTAGAGAATATATTTGTAATGTAAGGAATGGAAGAATTCAAGCTGAGTTTGAAAATCTGTAGCACAGTTTATAAGTAAACAGAGAACCACAAATGTACATGTGGGCTTGCTATACAGAAAGGTTAAGATCAAAATATTCAGAAAAAAAGTTACTCCTTTGTTCTAAAAAAAAATAAAAAAGACAGAATATGAGGCAGGATATGGGTAAAAAGGGAACAGGCAATAAGAATGATAATTTAACAGTGGAAATGTTTTTTATCAAAACGTGGAGGAAGAAAAAAAGACGTGCTTAAAACACACAGACCACATAATTGCTATGCCATATCTGTTACCAGGTGTTACTTCTGTATCTAACTATCTGTTGGATGCTGTGTACACTGATATGGCTAATACTTAGTTTCTTGGTATACTTAGTGGTAAGAAAATACAAAATAACTGCAGTTTATCGGCTTACCGGTTCAACTAATGGCACTTTAACAACTGAGAAGTTTATGCCAAGATTGTAAACTCTTGCTAGCAACAATTACGTCTGAACAGAGAATACAAGACAATGGGCAGTCCTTAATCAGAACTAGTTCCCTAGGAAAACTGACAATATTAGGAAGTATTAGCTTTCCCAAAAAATGTCTGAGAAAGAAACCAGAGATTATACAAAAGAGATTCTACTCACTCTAGGGATTCTAGACTAGATAATTATCTTGGATTTCAAAGAAATTCAATAAATTAGGGACATTATTTTAAATAAATCATTTCCCCTGGAAAATTTCTTGTCACCTTCAACACAGTTTTTCCAAAAAGAAAAGTGGAAACTTCTCAGTAGGATGTTATTTTTCTCTTGACCTCACTCCCAAAGTTTTAAGCATTTTAAGAAAATATAATCACTCTAAACTGCTAATTATATAACATCAGAACCAATAATATCACTTTCTTTTGACAACCACATCTGTCATGTGTAGTTGATAATATTCACATAAATTTTTATGGTATATTTCTTACCAACTTTAACTTCAAGAAGAATATAATATGTGGGAAGTTTCATGTGAACGTTTTAGATACCAGAAAAACTGAGCTGATTCCAAGAACAGGTCTGAAAATAAATTTACAGCAGAAGTAGTAAAAATGTACAACTTATTGTATATATTATAGTATATGTGCAGTATTATGTTTTGTATGCTTCATGTTTTATTATGAGGAGTTAAACAATGGATTTGTTCTATAAAGCCATAGTATGGTAGAATTCTACCACTGCAGAGCCTTCAAAATAGTTTTTTTTCTAATGTTTGTTTAGCATTTAAGTGGTGACTACAAGTAACCATTATTGACTAATGGCTTTGGCAATGACTCACTTGAAAATATCCATGATTTTGAACTGGGACTGACCTAGGCAGATTATTTTTTCCCATCATGTTACTTTATTTCACCCCATTTTAGCCCAAACCTTCATTTTAATTGTTGAATGTGTTCAGGAATGCAAATTACAAGACATCTTAAAATCTATTTGAATTAGAAGAACTGAGTAGATGTTTGTTTTAATACTTTGAATAATGGAAGGCTAGAGGAGCTTATCTTACGTTTCAGGAGCTTGTTGAAAAATTTAGGGCAAACAATGTTTTATAAACACATGAATAAAAATATCAATATTATGGCTGAAAAAGTGTTCACCCATTGCTTTAAATGAATAATTTTGAAACCATTTCTGCTTTCTTTTATATACTTGTGTTACATAAACTCCCGCAAAAATTTACCAGCTTCCATTTGTGTAACCTGACCAGATCATTAAAAGATTTTCAATTACAAGTGTACAGAAGGATAAACATTCAGTACTAGTTGGTAATTAACTATAGACATAGATTGGCACTTTACATGTAAATATAGTAAGAGAATTAAACATTCAAACTGATAAGCATGTTTAAAATCATACTAAAAATAAAGTCTGAACCCGTTAAAGACATAAACCTCGGACCTATACTGTTTAACATCTTTGCCAGTGACATGGATGATGGCATTGTGTGCACCCTCAGCAAGTTTGCTGACGACACCAAGCTGTGTGGTGCGGTCGACACACTGGAGGGAAGGGATGCCATCCAGAGGGACCTGGACAGGCTGGAGAGGTGGGCCACTACCAACCTCATGGAGTTCAATAAGGCCAAGTGCAAGGTCCTACACCTGGGTCAGGTCAATCCCAAGCACAAGCACAGGCTGGGTGGAGAGTGGATGGAGAGCAGCTCTGAGGAGAAGGACTTGGGGGTACTGGTAGATGAAAAGCTGCACATGAGCCATCAGGGTGTGCTGGCATCCCAGAAAGCCAACCATATCCTGGGCTATATCCAGAGAAGTGTGGCCAGCATTGTCGAGGGAGGGGATTCTGCCCCTGTACTCTGCTCTGGTGAGACCCCACCTGGAGTGCTGCATCCAGCTGTGGAGCCCTCAACATAAGGATATCAAACAGTTGGAGTGAGCCCAGAGGAGGGCCACAAAGATGACTAGAGGGCTGGAGCACCTCTCCTATGATGAAAGGCTGACAGAATTGGGCTTGTTCAGCCTCGAGAAGAGCAGGCTCAAGGGACACCTTATTGCAGCCTTCCAGTACCTGAAGGGGCCAACAAGGAAGCTGGGAGGGGACTTTTTGCAATGACCTGTAGTGACAGGACAAGGAGTAATGGGTTTAAATTGAAAGTGGGGAGGTTTAGATTAGATATCAGGAAGAAGTTCTTCATGGAGAGGGTGGTGAAGCACTGGAACAGGTTGCCCAGAGAAGCTGTGGATGCCCCATCCCTGGAAGTGTTCAAGGCCAGGCTGGATGAGTCTTTGAGCAACCTGGTCTAGTGGAAGGTGCCCTGCTCACAGCAGGGGTGTTGGAACTAGATGATCTTTTAGGTCCTTTGCAACCCAAACCATTCTATGATTCCATGATTCTATAAACTGAAATGTCCATGAAAGAAGCAGTGACATTGTCTTCCACTGTTGAACTTGATTAAACCACATGAAACAGTAAAACATGCAGTACACATTTGCATGAAGTAGGAGAAGTATGTCAGGGAGAGGCGTAAATGCTGAATAAACATATTCCTAATTTAGTAAGAAGGGAAAATCTGGATTCTTGTCTTTTACCCAGTAAATTTACTGAATACATATTTCCTTATGGGAATAGAAATGTTTGTGTACTTTCCTCCTGTTTGGAGTTACATGTAAATTCTGGGTCAAGTGATAGAATGACACCTCCCCATAGCCCACCTCCTGATTTACACTGCAGCTGTCCATAGCCTTGCTCATGTATCATAAACTGTTCATCTAATGACTGGAAGAAGGCATGGATGACGGGTCTTGCCACATCCCAGATGAGCTCTGTAACTCCTGGGCTGCTTCTAACAAAAGAATTACTATTTTTCTTCTCTACTCTCTCTTGATTGGATGAACTTTTATTTATTTCATACGAAGTAGAATAAGTTGAACAGAAAATAATAAGAAATCTTCTATTTTCCTTAAAGATCATCTAGGGACCTTAGAGATCATCTAGTTCCAACCCTCCTGCCATGAGCAGGGACACCCTCCACTAGACCAGGTTGCCTAAAGCCCCATCCAGCCTGGCCTTGAAGATGGACAGGGATGAGGCATCCACAGTTTCTCTGGGTAACCTATTCCAGTGCTTCACAACCCTCTCTGTGAAGAACTTCTTTCAGATATCTAATCCAACCCTCGCCACTTTCAACTTAAACCCATTGCCCCTTGTCCTGTCACTACAGGGCCTTCTAATGTCTTCCTCCAGCTTCCTTGTAGGTCCCTTCAGGTACTAGAAGCATACAATAAGGTCTCCCTGGAGCCTTCTCTTCTCCAGGTTGAACAAGACTAACTCTCTGAGTCTTTCATCATAAAAGAGGTGCTCCAGCCCTCTGATCATCTTCGTGGCCCTCCTCTGCACTCACTCCAAGCAGTCTATATCCTTCTTATGTTGAGGGCTCCACAGCTGGACACAGGACTCCAGGTGGGGTCTTACAGGAGCAGAACAGAGGGGAAGAGTCCCATCCCTCCACCTGCTGCCCACTCTTGTATCTTGATACAGCCCAGGATACAGCTGGCTTTCTGGGCTGCCAGTGCACACTGCTGGCTCATGTCCCGCTTTTTGTCTACCAGTACCCCCAAGTCCTTCTCCTCAGGGCTGCTCTCTATCCACTCTCCACCCAGCCTGTACTTGTGCTTGGGATTGCCCCGACCCAGGTGCAAGACCTTGCACTTGGCCTTGTTGAACTCCATGAGGTTGGCAGTGGCCCACCTCTCCAGCCTCTCATGGCTCCTCTGGATGGCATCCCTTTCCTCCAGCATGTTGACCGCACCACACAGCTTGGTGTTGTCAACAAGCTTGCTGAGGGTGCACTCAACACCATCATCCATGTCACTGACGAAGATGCAAAACAGTACAGGACCCAACATCAAGCACTGAAGAACACCACTCATTACCAGTCTCCACTCAGACGCTGAGCCGTTGACCACCACTCTCTGAGTGCGACCATCCAGCCAGTTCTTTATCCATCGAGTCGTCCATCCGTCAAATCCATGTCTCTCCAGTTTCGAGACAAGGATGTCGTGTGAGACATTATCAAAGGCTTTGCGCAAGTTCAGATAGATGACATCTGTTGCCTGTCCTCTATCCACCAGGGTCATGACCCCATCGTAGAAGGCCATCATATTTGTCAGCACAATCTGCCCTTGGTGAAGCCATGTTGGCTGTCACCAATCACCTCCTCATTCTCCATGTGCCTTAGCATGGTTTCAAGGAGGAGCTGCTCCATGAGCTTTCCAGGCACAGAGGTGAGACTGACTGGCCTGTAGTTTCCTGGGCCATCTTTTTTTCCGGTTTTAAAGATGAGGGTTATGTTTCCCTTTTTCCAGTCAGTGGGAACTTCACCAGACCTCCATGACTTTTCAAATATGATGGATAGAGGTTTTGCAACCCCATCCACCAGTTCTTTCAGGACCCACAGATGTATTTCATGAGGTCCCATGAACTTGTGCGCTTTCAGATTCCTGTACTTCTGTATTACTCTCCATAGGTGGTTTCTATTATACATCTAATTGTCAGAGTGAATTTACCTTTTTCTAGTTAAGTTAAAACTGAAACTTATTGTAAAAATCAGTATAAAATTTTATCCCCATATATCATAGTTTCGTAATGGAATTTTATGTAGAACATAGTGAAATTCATGAAATTTATCAGAAATAACTATAAGCATTTAGGAAGCAGGAGAAGTGTTTTTTATTAATATGAGTGTTCTGCTAGATCTTGGTAAACTCAAGGAAACATTTAAATCAGGTATCTCAAAAGAATATGCAAGAACCCATCTTAAGGCATGCAATTAATGTTGAGAATCTTCAATTCCAATGTAAATATCCCTCTCATCTCTGTCTGTTTACGCAGTCTTCTTCTGCAGTAGTATGAAATCTAAATATATAGGAAAATCTTTAAATAAATCATAAAAAATATCTCCTTATCCATGAAAGCCTTTTATAAAATAAATTATAAAATCTCTTTTATTTTATTAGTTATTGCTTGAGGAAATGTTATTTCACATTGAAAATAAATGTCTGAAGTAGATGGTTAATTCTTTTGAAGTTATTTTGAGGATTCTTTTTCAGCTGTCCTGGTGCTTGCTGAAAAGAACAAACTTAGGAGGAAGACTAATTAAAGTGCTGCATGGAAAGTTCTGTTGAGTGGTTGCCTTCCAAAACCAAAATGCTGTAAGAGAGCAGTTGCTTGCTTAACATAGTGTCATTTTATATTATTCCCTTGTAATAGCTAGCAAAGAGAGACACACCTCTCTTAGGTCTCAGCCATTTTCAGTATCCACTGCATTAATCTTTGCATTTTCTCAGCATATATTTCTGTAACATTCTTAGCTTATGAATTAAGTTTACATATCTATACCTTATAGATATGAAATCTACTTATATACAACTAATAGAATTGTTGTGGGGAAGGATTACCTCTGATGTGGTAGACCTACTGCCTTTGTTTTTGTGACAAGAAAGTCACAGAAGTATTTCTGAAAATGCACTTCTAGTTTGTCACTCTTTGTTAGACTTTCTGAGATGTCCTATTAGTTTCTATTATGTTTGATAGACATTGAATTTCTATTTTAAATTATTTTAAATACCCTGCATGTCTTGGAAAGTACATTTTAGACTTGAAAAATGTGTTAAATAGTTGCTGTAAAAGGTAATATATCAGTGGTCTTTCAAAAAAGAGATGTATCTTTCTGACTGTGACAAGTTCCTTAAATCCTGCAGGACATTCAACCACTGATTTCCACGTTGTCAATGGCATAAGTCTATAATTAAACTATTTGTTTCTATAATGCAAAACTTTACATGAGCATATAATTCCTTCCTGAATTTTTTTCCGCAGACAAGTTAAGTTCCACATCCAAGACAACTATTTAGCTGCTTTTCCTTTTCACATATGCCTTTGGCGTTTTCTTCAGCTAAATAGATTACAGGTGATTTCAAAACTGTTCGAACCATCATAATTTAATGAAAACTTTTGTTTTGTGCTTCCAGTTATGAACAGATTGGTTTGGTTTTGTTGAGGTTGGCTTGGGGGGTGGGGGTGTGTGTTAGCTGTTGAACTGCTTTTTCTCAGAATTGAGAATTTTGCTATAGAATTGCTTTAGATGAAGGACCCAACCACTTAATTTACACCTCAATTGCATTTTATCACCATTCCCTTCATGTCTGGCATATTTGCTCTTTTAACTTACTCAGTGTCTGCTGTATATCTTATGCAACCCAATGAATTTCATGGTCTTTTTGAAGCAATTTACTGGAAGAGATTCAATTTTTTAATGTGGTGACTACATACAGACCAGCTATCTGACACATGCAGCAAAGACATTGAATTGTCACCCTGTAGATATTAATTTTTCTTGGCAATTTAATAAAATCTTTCCCCCAGAATCTCGCTTAAGTACATTTCAAAAAACAACTTATTTTGGATGACCAAAGTTAATTTCATCAACTTGCACTGCATCAAATCACTTCTAAATAGGCAATTTTTACACTAAAGATAGAAAATAATCATTACTGGTGATGTCAGCTCAAATATCAGATTTGGGTAACATATTATTGCTGGGTTTTTGAGGTAAATAAATACTTAGATCAGTTTTCATTACTTCCTGAAAAGTTGTCCAAGAAGACTAGGAGAGGAGTCTCTTTGTGGACAAAGGTTCCCTGTAAATAGCTGGAAATAAAATGATAGTGAGGCTGTACTTCAGAAGCCTCGAGCTACATTCTGATTGATGAAAACTAGATTTTACCTTTCACCCAAAAATATAAATAGATATATCCTATTATGTAAGTAAGAAAATGACATTCCATATATTATAAATAGAGATTAAAATAGGATTCTAAATGAAGTTGTTTGTGAGAATATGAACCTTTAAATCTCCATTATAAAGTAATTAATAAATTAATTTGAATTAAGAGATTAAATAGATTATTTTTCTTTTTGATTTATACTTGACAATACCCATTATAAAAATTAAAAATTTGAATTAATGCCTCCTGCCTTTAGCCATCTAAAAGTTTTGTGTCCAGGTTGCAGCAATTGTTTAGGCTATCTCTATTGCCAAAGGAATAAAAAGGCACTTGAAAGAGCTGTCTCCCAGGATAAGCAACATTCTGAGAGTGCCTGTCTCTCCCCACTGACTACAGAGGAACTCTAAACGATGCAAAAAAAAAAAAAAAAAAGAGGTATGATTCATCTGCCCATAATCACAACTTCTGTATTTCCTATGATATCTAATGCACCTACATCCAGTGCTGACACATAAATTTCTAAAGCATCAGCTGGAAGCTATGAGAAAGGCATCTGAAACATCACTAGATGATCTATTTATGAGTAACTGAATTATACCCTTCCACTATTACTAGTAATGTCACCAAAATAACAAAGCTTCTGAATCAGACCTTCTCATTCAAATGGAATTTAGCAGGGAAGCAGAAATTGCTCGAGAAACCAAAAATATTGTTTGAATGACTATCCCTACTTTGTCTGGACCTTTCACTTCCTCTTCACTCCTTTCCTCTCCACCCTTCTACTTTCCTGCTTCACCTCTTGGCATGTCATAGGAGTAACTAGTTTAAATTCGCATGTATACTCCAACAAAACTGCTCAGAGGACCTAGGCTTTGTTGTAATTCAGATTTGATCATGACACCAAGCTGTGTGGTGCAGTTGACACACTGGAGGGAAGGGATGCCATCCAGAGGAGCCATGAGAGGCTGGAGAGGTGGGCCACTGCCAACCTCATGGAGTTCAACAAGGCCAAGTGCAAGGTCCTGCACCTGGGTCGGGGCAATCCCAAGCACAAGTACAGGCTGGGTGGAGAGTGAATAGAGAGCAGCCCTGAGGAGAAGGACTTAGGGGTACTGGTAGACAAAAAGCATGACATGAGCCAGCAGTGTGCATTGGCAGCCCAGAAAGCCAACCGTATCCTGGGCTGTATCAGGATAAGAGTGGGCAGCAGGTGGAGGGACGGGACTCTTCCCCTCTACTCTGCTCTTGTAAGACCCCACCTGGAGTCCTGTGTCCAGCTGTGGAGCCCTCAACATAAGAAGGATATAGACTGGTTGGAGTGAGTGCAGAGGAGGGCCACGAAAATGATCAGAGGGCTGGAGCACCTCCTTTATGATGAAAGGCTGAGAGTGTTGGGCTTGTTCAGCCTGGAGAAGAGAAG
>NW_010240473.1:0-18532 GCF_000690775.1 Eurypyga helias | reverse complement strand
GGGCCTGTAGTGACAGGACAAGGGGTAATGGGTTTAAATTGAAGGTGAGGAGGTTTAGATTAGATATCAGGAAGAAGTTCTTCACGGAGAGGGTGGTGAGGAACTGGAACAGGTTGCCTAGAGAAGCTGTGGATGTCCCATTCTCTTCAAGGTCAGGTTGTATGAGGCTATGAGTAACCTGGTCTAGTGGAGGTTGTCCCTGCCCATGGCAGTGGGGTTGAAACTAGATGACCCTTAAGGTTCCTCCCAACCCATACAATTCTGTGATTCTATGAAGGTTTTTCATTATACACAGAATTTTTATTAAATAAAATCTTGAAATAAATAGGCAAGAACTAGAGGGTTTTTCTATCACAAATCTCACCTCTTGCAGAAGCCAATTTAATACTTGACTGTTGTCCAAAAAAAGAGTTTTGATATCCCCAGAATTTCTATTATCAAGCTTCAAACAGAATTCCCTGCTATTTGAAAGGAACTTCTGTCCTTTCAGAACAACAGCAGTGTTTTAACTGCTGTTACCTCTTTAATATAGTATAATGAACATGAGTAGAACTAATAGTCTATACAAGACCAAGGTGTCACAGTAGTAGAAGCAAAACTAAATAATTTTTATCTTTAGGAATGTTTAATAGGCACAACAGTAGTCCTTTGTATAATGTATCCAAGAATGCAGAAGTGCCTAACAAACAAGAGTAAATAAAAACACACATCTTTTCTGTAGGCATTGAAAGAATTGGTTTAGACAGCTACTCAGCTGGGCAGAATAACAGAAAGGAAGGAGAAAATAATCATCATAAAAGAAGAAAAAGGACATCTCTTAAATGTAATTCAATTTTTTAATTGGACAACAGGAAATGCCTGATATGACAGCTATCCATCAGATGTTTTCCCAATTTTGGGTGACAGGGTGATGGTACCCTGTTAAAAGAGTTTCTCAAATATTTTTCACCTTTCAGAAGGCACACTAGATTATTAAACCAGTTATCTTAATTCATGGTTGGAGGCAGGGGATGGGGCACTAAAAAAGAAAAGAAAAGCAAGATATGAAGGACTCAAATAAGAAAGCAATGGGTTCACCAACCACTATACAGAGTAATTATATAGATGGTATGGGATATGTTGTTTCTATTGGCTATGAGATACCCAAAAGCTATTACTTTTGGATGTCCAGGAATGAAAAAAATACAAATCCTAAAAACAACCCAGATTGTCTGTGATAAGACAAATTTCATGTTTAGCATTAATGGGCCAGTTTGCAGGACAAATTTCACATTATATATCAGTAATACTGTTGGACAAACCCAATCTTTGTCAAGGCTCTAAGTGCACTAACATGTCTCAACTACCTTGACCAGTCTCACAAAACACCCCCAACATCTACCCATGAGGCTTAGAATTCCATTTAACTGCTGACCTCTGCTTCCAATCCTTGCCTGAGTTGGTTTTTAGTATATGCAACCTTGTTTCCTGGATGGACTTTTTGTGTATGTTCCAACCTTGTCACCCAGTGTTGTCTCTGCCACCTCTCTCTGCTGTTCCTGATATATCTTCTTGGATGGTCCCTGCCCCTGATGGATCACCTTGACTTGTGTGGGACTGTCAATGGGTCATTGTGACCAACTGATTGCCTGATGTGTTCAGATCCTTTGTGACTGAGACCTGGTCAGTGAGGACACTGCTTGCAATCAGCCTTAGCTCTTAACTTGTCCTTACTTGTGAAGCAGTCCTGTTCTTGATTATCCCTGACCATCAGTGAAATCAGGAGCATTATAGCTGGATGATACAATCAGACAGCAAAATCTTGGAGATACAATTGTTTACAAATCCATTGGTACTTCAAAATCATTAGTAATGGCCATGCCTGCATTGTCACTTCTTGTGTATGTCTGAAAAATTATTTTGTTTTTCAGCAAAAGACAGCAAGCAGTAGAGTAAGACCAAAATATAAGGCTATCTGCATAGATCCCATCAACTTTTCTACAAGACCTAGTGAAAAACTGGACAGAAGGAGCCTGCAGTCAAGTAAGCAGTGTTAGTGGGTCTGAGTAAAGAAGGTGTGAGGTTGTCTTTCATTCTTCTCAGCATGCAAGATAAACTGTCTCAAGGAAGGAAAGAAATTAGAGAAAGCAGCTGATTTGATAAAGGTTGCTCTGCATGGAAATATTTCTCATGGACTTGTGAACAAGTCATGATGTATACAAAATGTCTGTCAAGATTCATGTTAGCTGTTAAAGTGGCAGGTGTATTTACTTGAACAGAGGAAAGAGATTTAGTGCAGTAAATAAATTACAAAATATAAATTATGTTTTCTCTCATCTTGATTTTTTCTTGGAAGGGATCCTGCTATTAACCCAGAGAGAGAGAAGTGATCTGCCAACCACTGTGATCTATCAACAGTGGTCTATCTATGGTTCCCTTGTGTATACATATTTTAGTATTAACTTTAAGTTACATGATCAGTGGGAGCAATGATCTCATCATAGAGAATGCTATAGCCCTGTATGTATGCACTCAAAATTGGGATTTAATACAGTTGACATAGTTCTTGTAACTCTTATTCAAAACACATTTTGAACACTCGGTCTGTACAAATGAGCACCACAAAGAATCCCACAAGAAAATATTTGTTCTGTTCTTGGGTCCAGGTTTAAAATAGTGTCCAGTTAGTAAAGCATCTACCAGAAATTTAGATAAAACGTAGCCATGTGTTTACTAAGTGAGACTCATCAATACTGTGATATAGTGGAAGTAAGTGCTTCATGGGAAAAAATTATTTTGTTTTATAAAAAAATTATGCATATGTTACTAATGAAGAAAATAATGTCAAGAGGACACACTCATCATCAGTTTCCATCTGTAATATGTATAGATACATATGCACATAGAATTATTTAAATAAAACTTTTCATAGTCTATTCTGCAGGGAAAGATTGCTAAGTAAGAGAACATGAAATATGTTATCTTTTGCCCTGATTTACACTGAGTTAATGTGTGCACTGGAGCTGCAGTAGAACTGAATGGCAAATGCTCAGTTTTAGTAGTGTTCACACTCCGGAAAAGATATAAATGGCTACTTATACTAAAGAATAAGGTTGCAATATTACATCACTTTCCAAGGAATATGACAAGTGATATAGTCATATAATTCAGAACAACATAACCAAATGCATTAAGAACGACAAACAAGTAAGCTTTGTCACAGTAATTAGTGTCACAAAGCAATGTTGCTAATCAAGCTGCAGTTCAAACACATAGCTTTTCTTTCTGCTTGAACCTACATATAAACTCTGTAAAATATGACACAAATTTAATCTTCGAGTGATAGAACAAAAGTTAGAAAAAAAGTCTTGTATTGATATTATAAGGCATTCAGCTGGAAAAAATGAGTAGAATGAGGGCCCAATAATCCTGATAACTATTACAAAACATTTCCAATACCTGCTCTGCATGTTATATTATGAGTAGTTATTGTAGGAATAGGTTGATACAAAGGAAAGCACAGACAACATTATTCAAATATATAGTTAGATTAATCTTAATATTTGGGTTGTACTAAAATCAAATCAAGGGTTGAAAACAGAAGATGACATAGGATGTTTAAAAGTTAAAAGCATCTTAAATCCCTGCAGAAATCATTTGGGAACAAATGTCTTTTCCTATTTACAGAATGTATGTTAGTCAGCATCATCTATATTTGTAGTTAGGGCTATAACTGTATAAAATAGACTTCCACATGGTTTTTCAATAACCTGGATTCTCTTTAAGAGAGTTACATTTATTTGTACTTTTTGCACATTTGTACTTTTGACACATGTCACCCAATTAATTTAATATTTTGTTGTTGGTAAGATTGTAGGAATTAATACCTATTGGAAAATGTGACTCTTAACTGATGATGACATTTAAAATTATGCTAAGGAATAAATCATTTCACTTTTCCTTCTCACTGGAGACTATGCTTTATACACACATTTGTAATATAAATCTTTTATAACACTGACATCAATAAAGAAGATGTAGTCCCTACTGAATGGTTAAATAGAAACTTGTAGTATGTAATGAAACTCTTTTATGCCTTCCAAGTAGCAGATCTCCTTACCCTGCATTTATAAGTGTGAAGTGTCATCTTAACCTTCTATAATACTATAGAGATTTAGATATATTCCATTTGCTGATTTTTTTTAAGTGACTGCTTAAAACACAGATGATTTTTTGAGTAGGGGTCAGTGACATCACTGAATATAAATATAATTTTTAAAGTAAGCATATTTAAATAATTTTATAATATAGTTTTTGGCATATAGCATTTTTCAATCCTCTCTGTCTTAAGATCATTTGACAATTTCTTTCCTGTCTTCCTAGGTTTCCACTGAGTAAGCAAAATCCTTTGCCGCATGCCCATGAAAACCTAGAAGATGTCTTTGTCTTCATTTAAATTTCAAATTACTGTCAGTGACACTAATTACAGATGAGAATGCATACACAGAATTTCAGGCTTCAGTGGAACATGCGTGCTTTCAGAATTGTTATCTATCATCATTATTCTGAAGTGAACAATTAAATCTAACAATCTGGAAAACCATTCTACAAGAATCAGTAGGTGAGCTGTCTGATCAAAGTAAGAAATAATTGAATACAGAAAAAAAGTGTCTATTCAAGCCCATAAACTGATCCACAGATTTTTGAGAGGTAATTTTCAGTCTCATTTTATTTGCTGTCCCTCAATATGCTCAAAATAAAGTTTACAGAAAACAGAAGTCTGATCAAAGGCATTAATTTGGACCATACGTAACAGTTTTGAAGGCAGATGAAAGAACTGGACACAAAGAAATACAATTCAAAATGGGTATTGAACAAAAGAATAAGATATTTTTAAAGCGGTAGAAACCTGACAAGAAACAGGATGCAATTTTAAAGGTTGAGAATTACCTGTTCATTTCATGGCAATAGTATAACAAGAAGATGATGCGTAGTAATAATGGTCCTGACAGATTTCCTGCTGTACCACCTTGCAGCATCAGGGATGTTTGCAGTGTCACATCTTAAAACACTGCAAAAGTGTTGTTGTTTTAATTAAATCACTAATCTAACAGAGTAGCATATTAATTTACATCTGGCCTCTTGAGTCAGGCTTCAGTATGGGATAAACACATCAAGTTGATTATCATGTAACAAGACAACTTCTGGCAATATGAAGAAGGAGGAATAACTGTGTCAGTATGCATCTGTGGAGTGGGTTTTCCTGCAAGGTCCCTCTAAGTTCAGACCCATTAACAGTAGAACAGCCACCTTCCTGGACTTCCTGTGGGTGACAAGCTTGACAACTGCATTCGGAAGAAAGGCTGCAGCACCTGTCAACACATGAAATATGAAAAGCCCATATCAAGGGACATACATATTATAGGTTAAGCCAGCAGGTTCATATGTTTACAACCAGCCAACTCATACAGAACTAACTGAACCACAAATAAATGAAAACAAATTGAAAGGGGGTGGTAACTGACAGAAGTAGTTCTTGGAGTAAAGATTTCTGAAAATAAAGCTGGCTGAAAATATTTCTTGCAGATGATGTTTTCGTTGGAAAATGCATTAAAATAGAAAAGCTTCATAAAAGTCTACAGATTATTATAATTTTAGATGGAAAAATTGTCAAAATATATTCTTACTTTGGTATTTCATTTAAATGTTAAATAATTTTCTTTAAGGAGTTAAAGAAGCTTTATGTCAAGTCTATTTTAAATCTATATTTCAGATTATATTTGGCATTGTATAATATTGTGGATACAGAAGTTATCAATATAACTACAGTATTTCAGAGTTATTGAAGTGATTTTTTTTTTTATAAGATAAAAATTACTATTAAAATGAGATGATTCATTGTCAAACTTGTAGAGTCAAATAGCATCAGATAAATTTTCTGTAGTTTCTACTTTAACGGTTTGAAATTCAAGTTTGTCATTCTAGTTGATACCGAAACATCAGAATTCACAGTGAGATGATAATTTCTTTCATTCAAATAGCTGTAGAAGACAAATAGGGAACAATTCAAGGGAAGAGATTTCCCTTTTGCATCCTTAGAGTAGCAATGCCTTCTCTATTGGGGTATATTGAATTACCTTTGTCATCCTGGAGAAAACTTTTAGAATAAAAGGAAAGGTCACTGGGATTTATGACAGACAGGCAGAACATTGCTACTGGGGGCACTTGACTCAGACATATTGGGGCTTCCTTCATAAATTTTTGAGAATCCATCTGTATAAAGATTTTTTTAAGTTAAATCTATTTGGTGAAACCTCTCATACCTCACTCTACAGTCACCTTGTTGTCAATCTTAACAATGTTTATTTCAGGATCTTCTAAAGCACAATTTCTACAAAGATAGGAGTTAAAAAGCCATATTTTTCAAAGTGATGTTTTTATCTTTAGAATGTGATGAGGACTTGTACTCCTCAAGAATTTATTGTCTTAGTTTTTGAATAGAAGGTTTCATGACCAATTACAAACAAAAAAACAAAAAAACAAAAAAAAAAAAAAAAACAAACACTATTCAGTTAACATCTGGGAAACAATTATATGTAAGTTTTTGGAGAAAAAGGTAGAAACAGCTTTCCAGCAAGACGAGGAAGACCACATAAAATGTCATTTGACGCAGGTTATATAGTCTGTTATATTTCAGACTGTTTATTCAGACTTAAGATCACTATCTCTGCCTTCATTGTGACATGCAAGCACGTCTTTCTGAATCTAAATTTTGGAAAGTCAGGTCATAACTATTACAGTAGAAATTAATGAAGAATAACTTCACAGTTACCTTATCAGTGAATTAAATATTAAAGCAAAATAACTTTATCATTCAGTCAGATGGATAACAGAAAAATAATAAATTAAATTCTTGTTGGATGACAACAAGAATACTTTTTATCTTGGGAGCAGGAAGTGGATCTTCAGAACTTCCTAGCCAAGGAATATATCCAAGCATAATGGTCAGGCGTATATTGTCTCTCCTCTTTCTGGAGTACTTAGGTAGATGAAGACCTAAAATCTAGACTTTCCTGAAAAAATATTTTAAACACCTCAGTTTCATGAAAAAATATGCCATTCCTCTTTTGAGCTTAACTGAATGCTGCCAGTATATGACTTGAAGCCAATAGGATCCCAAAACTCAGAACAGTTATTCAGTATTCCAAGATGCAAGTATCATGGCAGTAAAGCTTGTAGACACATGCACTGGCAAAGTTTAAGATACCTGTAAAAGTTTTGGAGAATGAGTAGAAACAGTCTGCAAAAGAGAAGGCTCCAGTGAGCCTTATTACAGCCTATCATTACTTAAAGGGTGTTGTAAGAAAGATGGGGACACTTTTAGCCTGTTGTGATAGGACAAGGTGCAACAGTTTTAAACTGGAAGAAGGCAGATTTAGACTAGATATAAGGAAGAATTTTTTTACAAGAAAAGTGGTGAGGCACTGGAACAGATTGTCCAGAGAGGTGGTAGATGCCCTATCCCTGAAAACATTCAAGGTCAGGTTGGATGGGGTCTGAGCAATCTGATCTACTTGATGTGTCTGCTCATTGCACAGGGGCTTAGACTAGATTACCTTTAAAGGTCCCTTCCAACATAAACTATTCTATAATTCTATGATTCTACATGGGAAAGCAATTCTTTATAGCTAGATTATTTATGTAACTATGTTATTTGCTGAAACAATCTTTGCCAGGGACAGCTTGGGTTACTTTTCACAGCACTTCACTGTAGACACATTCTGTATCATTAAGCTGTCCTGGAAATGGTACCCTTAACCTTGTAACTTCTTGTAAGTGTAAATAATTTATGTGTGAGCTGTTTATGTTTGAATGTTTCAGTGGGAGCACTTCTGTGTTACAAAATAAGGTTCCCTAATTCAATTATAGAGCTTTGCAAACAGTAGGACTGGCTTCTGTATTCACAGTTAGAATGCCAAGATGCCTGCGGATAGGTAGGTATGTTTGTCAGTGATCACAGCACCCACTGTGCAGAAATGTGCTTCAGAATAAACATTTCAGATTTTGAAAGTCAACAGAGCTTAACAGCAAGACACAGACTATATGCTCCAGGCAACTATCTTTGGCATTGAAACACCTAAAAGTCAAGCACCTAGCTCTTTCTAGGCAATACAAACCACCTTCTTTAACTACCTGGCCTATCTATTCAGTCAGTGGTAACATTAGGTTCCTCTAAGAAGCAATTTCAAATTGCTGAGTTGCCTGGGCTTTCAATTGACTGCACAGAGCCTGAACTCTTTGATGGGAGAGATCCAGCAGGAAGCTGCCTGCTCAGGTGGATGTGTAGAGTCCCAGAGCACAGACCTGGAGCTAAAGAACATGAGCCATCCTGCACAGATTCTGTTTCAGATTGCTGCATCCCTGACTAAGATCGGGCAACAAACTCCCTTTAATAAGTTGTATAAAGTGCTTGAGACAGTGGTCCTTTTTTGTGCAAAAGCCTAGCTGACTGCACAAAACCACAGAAGAGTCAAGTTCCTCACCATCAAACCTCCTCTTCGATTTGCAACAAGGCATGGCACAGAAGGTAGACAATCTTGAAGGTGATATTGCGCAATTAGGAATGCAAGTGTCATGGAGCTAGGAAGCAGTAGGCAAAGGTGAGGAGTATGCTAAAGACCGTTGCTCTGCAGTCTGAAGGCTCCATCCTGCTGAGCAAAAGCAGAACTTAATTCTGTTCCCAAAACTGCTTATGCATTTTGCATCAGAGTCACTGGACAAAAAGCAGAAATAATATGAAGGAGCATGAAATAGTTTTGAACGGATGTGGACATGGCTACAGTTCTTTATACATAACTCAGTGCTGTCTGTGTTTGATAGACATGCTCAAAGAACCCTTCACAGTTGAGGTACCTCTGGGATTCAGGTGTTTCAACACCTCCCTTTAACAGATCTCAAGCACACAAAAGCCTTTCTGTCTACTGTGTAAGTGCTCGCAGAGTGAGGCAGTGAAAAGAACATGCTTTAGGAATTGGTTTGAAACCTCATCTTTTCTATTGCACCTAAGTTCAACTCAGAAGTCCAGCAGGCAGTCTCAAAGCTGTTAAATCTTAACACTGTTTCATTAAAGTGTTACTCCATGTTTTTCCATAAAATGACTTACAGGTTAGTGAAAACTTCCTTTATCCTCCCTATAGGCAAATCCAGAAATAGTACACAAGGTCTTATTCCGTTACCTTCCACCTCTTGGGGCAATGTGCACATTGTCAAAGAGTGATCTATCAAGAAGATAGTCCCTTATTCCCTCATTTTTCTCTTCTACTGATCTGTAGAGGGAGGCAACATTACACATGGCAAAGGAAAGACCAGAATCAGCTCCAAAATGTTTAATATGGGTTTGCTTCTTTTGGTTTTGCATAGTTCAAGAAACAAATAAACTATATGACTCACATCAATAAACAGTTATTCACAACATTTCAGCATTTCAAATTTCAGATAGAAAGGATAAGTTTTTAAATGTGTTGGAACTTTTTGTCCTTCTCTTTTTAGTATGCAGTAGGTTATTCACATGTTAATCAGCTGTCTGCTTTACCAAATTTTGATTCTTCCATAAAAAGCAACATTTTTGATGAAGATTGTCTTCAGATTTTGCATTCTGTATAGCCAAGGATTAATAGGTGACACTGTATTAGAAACTATTAGCTTAAAAATAGAATTGTTTCATGGCACAACAGCAGTTGTAAGTTTGTTGCTTCATCCCTGAGCCAACTGGTTACAGCAGAACACAAATAGTCTGTTTTTACTGACAAGGTTCCTCAAACATGTCATTAACCTGTTAATGGACACTACCGTTTTTTCCAATGAGATTCAAGTTATTTAAATGGATCTTTCCAGTATAATCAGACACTCAAAACCAGGAACTTTTTTTTCTCTTTTAATTCACTCTCACTGAAAACTGAATTTGAATAAATAGAGAGACGAAAATTTACTTGCAAAAACCAAGTTTCTTTTCATCTTCATTATAAAAAAACCACAAGCAACCCGCCCCTCCCCCTTGCCCCCCAAAAAGTAAGCATTTTTGATGATCAAATATTTGGTTATTTCTTTCTTTCTTGTTTTCATTAACATCCATTTATTTGAGTATTATTCAAGAAAATACATAATGTGAAAACAAAAGTTATTTTAAAAATGCTTTAATACAAACAGTTTTACAGTAGAGTCTGTGCTTGTGGGCTTTGTAGTCCAATTTTGCCAGCTTCGGAAGGCTAGTCTTTACTAAATATCCTAACTGAAACCAGTGGTTTACAAGTTTTTATTTTTTACTGAGGAAATAAAAATAAAATTATTCTGCAATATCTCATTACCTTTGACAAAGTATTAGGTCAAAATATATCTATTTGGATGTGTTGATTCTGCATAGGATAGAGTTGATTTTCTTCATAGTAGTTGATGTGGGGCTGTTTTGGACTTGTGATGAACACAGTGTTGAAAACACAGGGATGTTTTTGTTACTGTTGAGCAATGCTTACAGAGTCAAGATCTTTTCTGCTTCTCACCTCACCCCACCAGCAAGGGGGCTAAGGGTGCACAAGAATTTGGGAGGGGACACAACCAGGACAGCTGACCCCAACTGACCAAAGGGTTATTCCATACCATATGACAATGACGTCATGGTCAGCATGTAAAGCTGAGGGACAAAGAAGGAAGGGAAGAATGTTCAGAGTGATGGCATTTGTCTTCCCAAGTAACCAATATCATAGAATCATCATCACCATAGAATGGTTTGGGTTGGAAGGGACCTTAAAGATCATCTAGTTCCAACCCCCCTGCCATGGTCAGAGACACCTTCCACTAGACCAGGTTGCTCAAAGCCTCGTCCAGCCTGGCCTGGAACACTTCCAGGGATGGGGCATCCACAGCTTCTCTGGGCTTACATTTGATGGATGCCTGCTTTCCTGGAGATGGCAGAGAACGATCCTGCTGATGGGATTAGTGAATTAATTTCTTGGGTTTTTTTCTGGGTTTTTTTGGAGTTTTTTGTTTTGTTTTTTTTTTAATCTCATGGCTTTTCTCACTTTTACCCTCCTGATTCTCTCAGTTTTCCACAGGGGGAGAGTGACTGAGGGGCTGTGCAGTGCTTGGTTGCCATCAGGAGTTAAATCACAACACTGTCTTAGAGAAAGGAAGAGTTTATCCAGTAGCATTGTTCAGGAAGATATCATGGTCATGAGCTGAAAAACTTGTAGTTCAATGGAAAACATTCCTTCAATAAGAAGGTCTCACCCATATACCCATGAAATATTTGTCTTGCCTCTGGTACTGTTAACAGCATTTCCAGCAGTCTTCCCAACAGTGTAAACTGGAGATTTAATCTCCTTGAGGAAGTCCCCAAACACCACTTCAGCTAAGAAATGTGTACAAACACAACATGACTGCTGAAACAGCTTCACAGCAGCAAAGAAAAATTAATCTTGTCTGGATTTCCCTTAAAGCTGAAATTCATTGCCCTGTTTCACTAAGCTTAAAACACATGAAAGAAAAGATCAGTGCTATCTGCCTGGCATATATGTTAAGCAGAAATTTCTTTTTTCTTGTAGTATACAAAAAACTTTTTGTCTAGAAGTTTTGTCCTTAACAATACATCTTTAAAAATTTCTGGAGTATATGATTTTTTTTAATATTTAGTTTTAAAATCTTTGTGTGACAGCAGCTTTTTAAGAATTTTATTCAGCACAGAGAAGAAACTAGTAGAATGTGCAGGGAAAAACAAAACAAAACAAAACCAACAAAAAAAATCCACAAAGCAGTTGAAAGAAAAAAAAAAAAAAAGGAAAAATCCTGAAGAGTTTTTTTCCCATCAACTATTCCTTAAGACAATTCCCTTTGCCAAAATACTAATTTAATAATAAGATATGGATCAAACCAATTCCAGCAACTAGTTAACATAAATTATTTGGGAAAGTAGGATTTTAATTAGAGACCAAATACTTATGTATCTTGTATGCAGTGGTGTTTTGGCTGTATTTTGGACATTTTTTCTGTGTCAGATTTTTTATTCCTCATAGTGGTACCTGATAATCATTGTTCAGAAACCCACAAGGCAGTTTTTTCTCTTCTTTGTTAAAACTAAGCAGTTTTAGTGCTTTGGTTTGGTTTTTGTTTTGTTTCAGGTGTTGTTTGGTTTTGTGGGTTTTTTTTCCCCAATTTAAAATGTCCAAAAGAATGATGATATGGTTATGGAAAACTGGGAAGAAGAAGTTAGTACTAAACACACTAAGTAGAATTCAGTTGGCTAAATCTCATCAGAACTTTCAAAGAACTCCCTGGATAAATTTAAATACAGTTTAGAGAACCCCCTTTTGAGACACATGATGAAGTGATTATATTGAAGAAAATACCAAAGAGAGGCAGACCAGTTACACTTTTGCAAGTCTTAAGAAATCCCTGACTTTTTCCAGACACTTTGAGAAATCTTCCACAAAGTTAGGTTGCATTTTCTTCCTCCTAATCAGGGTATTTGAATTTAATTATGGTTCCTAAAATAAACTAATTAGTGCTTCAAAATAGATTTTACATAGAGACTCAGTTCATGCAGTTACATGTCATCTCTACTTGTCACATCACGTAACTATCAATACCATTTGTGGACTTTATTATAACACAGTCTGATCTCTTAGAGTAAATGTATTTGACCACAAATATTTTCTATCCAGCTATTTCTGTTTCAAGTCCATATGAAATGGCTGAGTCATAACATGTTATTTATAAAAGTATTAAGTCTTGAGTAGACTATTTGAAATAATGTAGATTCTTCCACTGTAGATTTTTTTTTTTTAATAATTTAAAACCAGATGGATCGGAATGGTTTTAACCCACCCTTTCTTGTTGGGACAGTTTGCAGAACCTTAGTTTGTGTTACAAAAGAACAAACTAATATGTAGAATATCTTTTATTACTATTTTACAAAGAGCTTAAAATGTATAAGCCTATTTATAAAACATAGATCTTTATTAGCACAACTGAGCAAGGTACTGAGCAATCTGGCTCAGAAGCAGAAATACACTCAGGCACATTTCAATTTAGTTCCTATAGTGGCTTTCTTGGCTGGAGCTCCAACTGTTCAGCACCTTGCTTGATTCAATTTTGAAAGAATTCACTAGCCAAATGCCTTCTGTTGCACCAAGGAATAGCATGACAAATAGTTGATAAGGAAGAAGGGTTATAGTCACAATGTGGTTGCACATTTCAGTTTATGTGTTGTTATAATGTTTTGAAAGTGGATGTTGACTACCTTATGCTGTCATCCCAAAGCAGTAATTTTTTTGCTAAAGATTCACATTTTAAGGTCAAATTTAAAATACAGAGTTCAGATCTGGACTTATACTGGAACAAAGGCTCTGTGGACCAATGCAGAGATTTTTGTGTAAGTGAGAAATATGAAAAAGTAGCTAGAAACTTCATGAACAAGCAGATGGAGAAAAAAAGAATCAACATTCCAGCCAGAACAAAAAGTGCTGAGAGAAAAAAGACTGCTTTCAAAATAATGGCAATTTCCTGTTCTCCTTTCTCCCACTCTCCTCAACCTCAAAGACAGGTCATTTTCTGGGTGCTCAAAGAGTGACTGCTTTTTTAGATGATAATAGGCAGAAGTAACAGGAACACTGACTGAGTCCACAAACTTACTATGGAGCAGCTTAGACAAGTCATTAATTCCATATATTTTATTCTTTAGATAGTTTTCACATATGTCCGTCTGAACAACTTCTCCCCTGGATTTATTTTAGGAGAGAATATACAGGAAACTCGGGTAAATTGGTCAGTGTCTTAACTTAGTTTACATTGCTTTGATTTCCAGGTGTAACTATTCTGTAAAGATAAAGAATTCTATAAAGTGTGAGTTAAAATAAGACTTAGAAAGTATATGTAAAATAAAACAACAAACAAACAAACAAACAAACCAAAAAACCCAACACCCAAACTACAAACAAAAAAAAACCGAACAAAAAAGGGACATGGCTGTGTTTATATGATGTAAACATCTGGGCAAGTCATTACAAGTACACTTTTAGTTAATTAAATAATTAGGTAGTTTGTTTAATAACATGCAATTCTTGACACCTTAAGAAAAATATCTAAAATAGATCAGTTGGCTTGCATGTTAGAAGTCTCTATTTATCTTAATTTACAAAAAGATGACTCCATGATAATAAATTTTGATGTACAAAAATAGAGCTCAATTCTGTTGTATAAGTATGCTCATCTAGTCCCATTAAAATGCAGAAGGATATCCAAGACATCTACACAGAGCTGACAGACATGGCATAGTACCTGGAAGAAACCTGAGGAAAATTCAGTCCTTGAATTTGTGTCACAATATAAAACTTAACCTGTGAGCTTTTTCTAAACTCTCTTTTTAATCAATGGAGTCAGCTGACTAAAAGCTGATCAAATATATCTTAAGTGGCACAAATGTACTAGCTATTACTACAACTTACCTTTAGCGTGAACTAAATGTATGTGTCTGGAACAGAAGTGACGCTTGGCTGGGATTCCTTTGCCTCGACTAGACTAGGCCTCAGGTTGACTCCATTTAGAACCGACTTCACCTCACTCTCACGTTTTGTCATTTCATTTGCTTTTCCTTCTGATTTTGCAAATCTAACAATCAGCTATACCTGTGCACGTCAGATATAACCTCTTTGCAAAAGTGGGTGTATACTGCTGTAACTGTTGGGAAAACATAAGGAACATTCTGAACCCATATTAAGGTCTACATATGCTTTGAAGTACTGATTTTCAGAACATTTAGTAGACAGCTACCGTTTTTCAGAAATGTATCTAGTTTTCCTCACCTGGACTGTAATTATTTGGACACAAACTGACTAGAAATCACTAGCAGGAGTTGTCATTACATCTTCACAGGTTTCTGCTTATTTGGAGGTAGTATCTGCATGAGTGAGTCCAGTGCATTGCTCAGATGCTTTCTTTCCTTTTAGTTTCCCATAGGAGTTTAAGAAGTTACTTCTGACAATTACAACATCTGGAATGGGTTTTAGTTGCCAAAGCATTGGCACACAGAGTTATTTGAGGTTTGCTGGGATTTTCAACATGCTTGCACAGGTCTGGCAGATGCAATAAAAGAACACTGCTTATGAGACAAGAAATCCATTGTCCTCAGAAATGGCAGGTGGAAACCACACCCAAGAAAACAAAATGGCTAAAATGAAGCACAGACACATACCTCACATGCAGAGTTTTACACTGTATCACTTTATATTTAATTTAGGAATCACTCCCATTTTCTTTCTTTCTTTTCCTCCCGCCCCCCCTCCCCCCATTACCCTGCCAAAATAAAAAAAAAAAAGTTTTTCTCTTTTGTCTGGGACATATATTGGCTGTTAACATTTCTAAAATGACTGTTAATTCACAACTTCAGGCTGTGTACTATATGTGCCTGATCTTCATACCTTATAGACTTACTTCTTACCCTCTGAGTTTAACTTTACACTGGTGTTTCATCATGCATCACTTAAAAAAGAGACAATTTCTCTGGCATCAATGTACTACCTCTACTTAACAGCAACTGCATGTTGTGGTTTAACCACAGTCAGCAACTGAGCACCAGCCAGATACAAAAATCACCTCTCACACTTTGTTTACTAAGCTTTTTACTTTTTTTTTCTTTTGTGGATCTCTATTCCCTTCATAAATTCATCTGTCCTTCATCAGAAATGCTCAGTGTCTTCTCAGTTTGTTTAAATTGAGTCAGGAGTGCCCTGTATAATAAAATTAGTGCTTACCCCTCTGGTAAATATCCCTTCTGATACATTCCAGTGTGTGTATTTTCTTTCCCAACCCCTTGTCACATAAGAGTTCATTATAATACAGAATTTGGAGCAGTAGATGTAACTAGAGAATGACATGGTTCACCAGACCATGAGCATTATTTTTCAGCCAGAGATCTGATTACAGTAGACTGGTGGTATCATTCTATACATGCAGGTCTGCTGCCTTGACCTCTATCATTTGGATAGTCTCCAGATAGTCTCTTGTAAGTCTCCAGGTGCAAGGGAGGCCAGAACTTCTGTCAAGAAGTTTTGTCCGTGCAAATCTGTGATATTTTTCTAATGTTTTCTAATTTTTTTTTTTGTTGTTTCCCAGCTATTCACATTACCTATTTCCATGTGATTAAATGTAATTATATATTTCAATTTAATTAAGTAGAATTTTCTTGAAATTAATGTTCTGGGAATGAAAGTAAATTTGACTACAAATATCTGAAGTTTTTTATTTTCCCTGACAATTTCCTCTTGATAATTCATAAACTACCAGAATATCCATGTTTTAAAAACTTTCTTGTCAAACAGTATTGCTTAGTACTGAGTCTTACTGAACTAAGCTACTCAGTCATCTATCCTTCTCTAGTAATTATGATAGGTCACAGGTATACAAAATAAAGCCTACAGTATGCAAATGAATAAAGTAGTATGTATTTGTTGAGATTATTTGTTTATATTAAGTTATAGAAAGATTTATTTAACTAGAAAACTACATTTTGGCCATAAACCTCTTTTGCCCATTAAATATATAACATTTATATATGAATTCTAGACTACTCTTCTGGACAGATCTTTTCATAAATGAGGGCTTTTCCTGGTCAAGGCAAAGGTTAAGCTCCCAATCAGCATGTCAGTTCACAGCCCATAGTGTTTTTATATGTCCTTCAAAGTTATTCAAAGCCACAAACAACAGCCTAAAGAACTCCAATTCCTTATGATAGAGAAGTGTGTGATAGTTTTATATACTACCATGAGAAATAGCTTCATGTTGGAAAAAATATACAGCCTTATACAATTATTCTTACGATACTTACATACATTTGTTTTGAATATATGTTCTGTTCACTGTCTTTAACTGAAAAAGACAACAGTTATAGTGAAAGTTCTGATAATTGTACCTGTAGGAAGAAAAAGTAAATGGAATAAATTTGGGATTTTATCACCAGAGAATGATAGCGCAAATAATAACTATGCATTAAATCAAACTCTAAGTCATTTATTGTTCTGAACACATTCTATTTCAGAACTTTTACTAGTTTAAACTAACTTACAACCATGATTTTCACTGTATCATTTTTGCTGCAACTTCAGAGAACACTTTTGGGCTCCTAACTGCCTCATGACTTCAAAATTAAATTGAGCTTAATATTTTGATGAATAATTAGGAACTGAAATACAATACTGTTTGCACACCTCAGTATCCATCTTTTCATAAAAAGATCCTGCTGTCAGGAGTTGCCTTCATATTTGACTTGTACACAATCAAGTGCAGCATCAGTGCTCAGCAGGCCAGATGGAGCAGCAGGAGGCATTGTGTAAAATGTCTCACAGCAGATTACATTATTCTCTACATGGAGAACTGAGCAATCTGTCATGCCCCTTTAAGGTTTTACTTAGCAGCTCTGTTGGCTACTGCTTCACAGTGGTAGAAACCTTATTTACTTATTCTTTGGACAGAGGATGCCAGCTGGGAGCATATTTATAACAACAGAGGGGACAAATTTTTAGGGACTCCTTTTGCACGCTTTCAGAAACAGACTCTCTCTTTATTACTTCTTTTCTTAACTGTGTTTAGGGACCTAGCTCCAAATACATTATTCATAAAATGGTTTATATGTGTGCATTAAATCAAATAAAATCCTCCCAAGAGAGGAAAGTGTCCTAATAACGTACACTTATTATGGGAAAGGACATTATTAAGGAAAAGTTACCATATCTACATGTTTTTAACATCAGTCTGAGTAGCTCAATACAAACTGGAAGGTTGAGAAAAGTCGAGAGAAAAAAATAGATTACTTTAGAATTCTAGTATTTCTGTTGGCTGAGTGTGTTTGCAGCTCAGCTTTATGGAAGATACAGGCTTGTTCTCTATTGTAACAGCCATCAGAAAGGTATAATATGTGTGCTGGCAGCCCAGAAAGCCAACCATATTCTGGGTTGCATCAGGAGAAGCTTGGCCAGCAGGTCTAGGGAGGTGATTCGCCCCCGCTACTCTGCTCTCCTGAGACCCCACCTGGAGTGCTGCATCCAGCTGTGGAGCCCCCAACATCAGAAGGATATAGACCGGTTGGAGCAAGTCCAGAGGAGGCCACGAAGATGCTCAGAGGGCTGGAGCATCTCTGCTATGGGGACAGGCTGAGAGCGTTGGGCTTGTTCAGCCTGGAGAAGAGAAGGCTCCGGGGAGACCTTATAGCACCTTCCAGTACCTGAAGGGGCCGACAAGGAAGCTGGGGGGGACTTTTTACAAGGGCCTGTAGTGACAGGACAAGGGGTAATGGGTTTAAATTGAAAGTGGGGAGGTTTAGATTAGATATCAGGAAGAAATTCTTCATGGAGAGGGTGGTGAGGCACTGGAACAGGTTGCCCAGAGAAACTGTGGATGCCCCATCCCTGGAAGTGTTGAAGGCCAGGCAGGGTGAGGCTTTGAGCAACCTGCTCTAGTGGAGGGTGTCCCTGCTAACCCAAATGATTAAGGTCCCTTCTAACCCAAATGA
>NW_010240472.1:0-7362 GCF_000690775.1 Eurypyga helias | reverse complement strand
ACTCGGACATCGAGCTGTTGACCACTGTAGTAATGAATTATTGTTTAATGTTGGAGTGTTCTCTATAAAAGATACACTCAAAAAGTGCTTGCGAGGTTGGAGGTGTAAAAGCCACAGAATTTAAGCTGTAAAATTGTCACGGGGCTTACTACCTGAAAGATACTACAGGCTTTTTCTTTTTTTGGCTTTTTTTTTTTTAGGTCAGATTTTGCCATAGTGATTTTGCGTATGGCTGCTCTCTGTCATAAGATTATTTACGTAGTATTTCTGAAAAATAAACCAAAATGTCAGCAAAAGAAAAGAAAAGAATGATTCAAATAGAGGATGCTTAAATTATCTAAACAGATATATTAATCATGGGAACTCCTGTTTTGAAAATGAAACACACTAAATCTAACAAGGAGGCATACTAAACATAGGAAGGCAATCTGAATTCTGAATTTTTAGTTCTATTCAACCTGTTGAATAACAAGTCAAAAAGAAAAAAGGGTACTGGGGTTTCTTTCTTTTGGCTGAATACATGAGTATCTGCCACAGTGTCTAGGAAGTCAAATGAAATTATCTAACATACCCTTCTTGTTTTGGTATACTAACTGTGGACAGAAAACTTCCCAACAATGCCTGTTCATAGTCTTGTATCTACTATCCACCACATATAATGCAGAAATAAAACGGCTGTATATTCAAGGAAATGGAAAATACGAAAGATGTGTATCAAGCTTTGACGTTATTGTACCATTCATCAAGATGGTCACTAATACGGTAAGTAGTTCTGAATTCCCTTGTTACAGGGGAGTCAAAGGTAAAGCTACGATTTACAGTATCATAACATCAATTTAGTAAATGAAGAGGAGTTATCAAATGATAAGCAAAGTTTAGCGAAAAAATAAATAAACATGTAAACTATAAAATACCATGCTAGGTTGTGTTGCAAAGTGATATTTTGTATTGATGTGTTTACAGTGTTACTACACTAAAAAGTAAAGTTGCATAAATGTTATGCTTTGATTAACAATAGAAAAATTCTATCTAGTTTTGATCATATTATTGGTACTTGAAGGATATTGACCACTTGGAGGCAGTCCAGAGGAGGGCCACGAAGATGATCAGAGGGCTGGAGTACCTCTCCTATGATGAAAGGCTGCAAGAATTGGGCTTGTTCAGCCTGGAGAAGAGGAGGCTCCGAGGAGACCTCATTGCAGCTTTGCAGTATCTGAAGGGGGCCTACAAGGGTACTGGGAGAGGACTTTTTACAAGGGCCTGTAGTGACAGGACAAGGGGTAATGGGTACAAACTGAAATCAGGGAGGTTTAGATTAGATATCAGGAAGAAATTCTTCACGGAGAGGGTGGTGAGGCAGTGGAACAGGCTGCCCAGAGAAGCTGTGAATGCCCCATCCCTGGAAGTGTTCAAGGCCAGGCTGGATGTGGCTTTGAGCAACCTGGTCTAGTGCAAGGTGTCCCTGCCCATGACAGGGGGGTTGGAACTAGATAATCTTTAAGGTCCCTTCCAACCCTAACCATTCTATGATTCTATGATTCTATGAGAAGGATTCACACTGGAGAAGCTCATGGAGGACTGTCTTATGTGGGTGGGACCCCATTCTGAAGCAGGGGACAAGTATAAGAAGTCCTCCCTTGGAGCAGCAGAGACGACGTGTGATGAATTGACTATAACCGCCATTCCCCATCCCCCTGTGCCACTCAGGGGCAGTAGGTAGAGAAAAGCTGAAGTGAATTTGTGCTGGGGAAGAAGGGTGAGTTGGGGGAAGTTGTTTTAAAATTTAGTTTTAGTTCTCTTTTACTCTGATTTGATTGGTGTTAAATTTAATTAATTTTTTTCCCCAAGCTGAGTCTGTTTTGACCATGATGGTAATTCCTGAATCATCTCCCCCTGTCCTTATCTTGACCCATGAGCCTTTCATTATATTTTCTCTCCCTGGTCCAGCTAAGGAAGAGTAATAGGGTGGCTTGGAGAGCACCTGACCTCCAGCCAAGGTCAACCAACCACAGCCAAACACTCCCCAAGTCTCAAGGTGCCCCAGACTGGACTCCTACAGCTGGGCAAGAGAAACCTCCAGTCCCCAGAGCTGCTGGAGACTGTGGACACGTAAAACATCCCTTTACATCCTTAATATCATTTGGGTTCATCAAGTATAATTTTCCCTTGGTAAGTCTGTCCTAACTATTCCAAATTACCTTCATCCTTCAGGTGTTGGAAATGGATTACAAAACTGGGATCTTCAGGCTACTTTCAGGAACTAGGAAAGGGTACTAGTTTATAGTGCCTGTGGTGGTCCCTCTTGCGTTCATTAGGACAGGTGTATCACTAGTTTGTCTACTCATCTGGGACTACCACTGATTAGCTTAATTTTTCATTGATTACAGACAACAGCTTTTCAGTCATCATGGGAGAGGTCTTTTAGTACCATTGGGTGAATCTATAAAGGTGACCATATTCAGCTTCTCTAGGTAATCCCTCAATTACTGCACTCCCACAACTGACTTCCTCCCAAGTGCACTGATGTATGAAGAGGTATCTTCTTGTGCAGAATAATGCACAAGAGGCATCAAGTTCTTTGGACTGTTCCATGTTGTCTATTGTTGTCTTCTCCACTCACCAGTGTACCTGCATTTTTCTCTGTCCTTCTTTTTGCTAATAGGATATTTGTAGAATTCCTTTTTATAATCCATAACAATCCTCACTAGTGTTAGTGCCCCTTGGACATTGGCCTTCTTAATTTTGCTCCTAAGTGCTGAAGCAACACTTGCATACTCTTTTCTTGTTGTCTGTCTTCTTTTTTTTTCCTGTACTTCTTTGCATTTTAGTTCATTAATAAGCTCCCTTGTTAGCCTCAAAAGTCATTTGCCAAAGTTCAGTTCCTCTTAAAATAGTTCGTTGTCTTTTAAAAAAATCAGCTGTCTCTCTAGATGCCCTTCCTCCTCATAATTGCTTCCCAGGAGATTCTGCCTAACAATTTCCCAAACAGATCCAAATGTGATGTCTTAGAGTCTAGCATCCCAATTTTACTGATTTACTTCCCGGCCTTCCTTCTAATCCTGTGCTCAGTTTTCTTCTCTTCTACTCTCTAGTTAAGTCCCTGTCCCCTGACAAGACTATTTTTTAATCACCTTCCTCTTAAGGTAAGCAAGTCTGCTTGCCGTTATGTCCTTTGCCTTGATCAGGTGGTTTCATTTCTTCCCAGCAGAACTACTTCATCTTCAGATGAGGCACCCTAAATAAGGAGGCCAAACTCTTGAAGAGAACTATGCAACTAGACATTGGTCTACTGGATGCACCTGGTCATAGCCACAGCTTTTCTACTAACCAGAATGATTCAGAGGGATACCAACACCATCTGGGATCATATCCCCCTCACTCTTCCCCTCAGAACCCTATACCAACGTTTGATCTGCTTAAGGTTTCCCTTGGTCATGTTACTATCACTCACATGGGCAAATAGCATCACGTAGCAATTGTGAAGATGAACAAGCAGCAATTACTCTGTGAAATTATGGGTCTGAGCTCCAGGCAAGAAGCACAGTGTCCAGGACCATAGGTCTGGCTTGTAGGCAGGGCACTGTGCCATACAGGAGGGAGAATCTAACCATTAGTACCTCTCAAAGGCTCACTCTAGGTGGCTGTGTCACTTTATTAACAGTATGCAAGAGTACACTTAAAGCTTGATCCTGCTGCCAAGAATTTGCTGTCCTATTTGAGAGAGAATATGTGATGAATTCATCCTGATAGACTTGTCTTTCTTGTTCTTTCATTTACGAAATAACATACCATTTGTAGGAAAAATGATCATGCCCATGTGCTTAATTACAGACCTAGTGCATCATTCTACCGTAACTGTCAGTTGGACTTCAGTTGTTGTCTGTTGGGTCCTAAACTTTCTTTGATATATCTTATTAAATAAATTAATATATAAATAATTTTGATTGATTAGAGAGCCACAGAACCATGCATAATTTTGCTCCAGGAAAAATGATGTTGTTATAACATCTGCAAAAAAGTCATTATTTGAAAGTTAAAAACCAATGAGTACCATATCATTTCTGCCTTAAGAAATATTTAATTATTGAAAGAAAAAATGTGCCTTCCTTAGCCTGGAAAAAAACCACTTACTATCTCAATGTTCTGTTTAATTTATTTCTTTCAGAATAATGCTGTTAAATAAGCCATATTTGTTGAACTATGGAACTGTAATTTATCATTTTGATGCATGCCTCATATTGAAGTTTAACTAAGACAGTGATTAATTTGAGATCTTAATTACATGTCAGCCTTACTTTAGGGTTTTTTTTTTTTTATATTTTCAATGTCATTTTTAATGAAAATAATTTAATATACACTGCAGGTCTTGAAAGAAATTTCCCAGAAGATTCTGAGGTTTTCTTTGTGAACTTATATTCTTCAGCTAGTGGACTGTCATATTATTAAAATAAGTACAATAACCTGACAAAAGGAAATCTTAAGGAAATCTAATTTAAGATTCACATTTTGATCCTGTGTCTAGACAACTAGTGATAACTGTAATCCAATATAGTTGAATCAGTATTCTGTAGGAACTAATATACTGCTCATTAAAATATCAAATTAAATGTATCTCCATGATTATAAGCAGTTTCTTCCTTCATGTTTTTTCTAACTTACAGCTCAATGAAATTTTGAAGCAGTAATACCTGACAGCAAACTTTTAAATATCCATAAAATTCATAAAAATGGAGCTACTCTTAGGTGACACTTACACCTCTAAAAATACACGGCTGAATCCTTTAACTTGCATTTGGTATTTGATAGAACTTTGGCTTTAATTTATGTTACCTTTGCTAGAACTTCTGTATCAATAAACGCAGATCTGAAGGAACAGGTTTAGTGTGCTCAGAATGCAGTCTTAAAAACTTTTCAAAAGTCAGTAGGAAACTTAACAGGTGGAGAGGTTTACTAATGGTGAGAACTTGCATCTCAAAAATACAGAACTGTAACCTAAGAACAGACTAATTTTGTCATTTTAACAGATTTTCAAAGTTTGCCAGTTTTTCATGTGCATTAAATTTATAGTTCATATTTGGACACTTAGATCCAAATATATGATATTCATACTGTTGAACATTCAGTAGCTCCCATTAAGCTCAATACAATTATCTGACATGTAAAATGCTTGTGAATAGGTCAACTTTTTTTAGGCTTGTAAATTAAACATCCAGTTATGTCAGTCACTGACATTATCTACAACAATACCATTATAAATATTTAGCCATGATAATGGTTTTATTTTAACAGGAAGAGAGGAGCAACTGCTTTCTCAGTAATTGCTTAGCTTTCTTCTAAAATAAAATAAAATTTCTTGGAAATTATTTTTGAAGGTAATTGTTTTTTTGATCAATTTTTAGCAGACAATTGTTCATTAGCCAATGAGGTCATTCAAGTAAACCTCAGTGTGCAGTTAAACAGCTTTGAGAAGGAGTGTGTAATAATGCTGTGAATTAGATGCTTAGTCAAATGCATTACAATTTGGAGAAAAAAAAAGTTAAAGTAATTGAAAGTAATTTTATCAATGACTAAATATTAGCCTTCTGGCTAGAGGAGGCATTCTCCTCTGGTAATTGTGCTCTTCCTTATGAATCCCTACGTGAAAACATAAAGAAAAAGAAAAATTCCTTTGTTAGATTGTCAGCAGCAGTCCACTAAATCCCACGGACCATAGGTTGAACGTTACAGCTTAAAATTAATTAGCTAAGCTGCTTATCTTGAAAAGTTGTCCCAAAATAATTACACAATTTTAAAACTTACTGTTCAATGAAATTTTGCATTAGAAATGTCTTAAAGCTCCAAAGCTCACCTATTTTGTTTAAACAAATGTTTATTGAAAGGAAAAATCATAAAGAACTCTTGATAAATTTTTGATCTAAATCACATACTTTAAAAATACTAGTTTGTTCTAGTTAGTATATTTTTGTAAAAATATTCACTGAAAATAATGCCAATGAAACAGTTCAGAAGTTCATAAAAATATTAGCTCAAGATTTTATGCAGAATTTTTATAACTTTTTTACTTTTGGTTTTCATCTTACATTCTGCAGTTTCTCTGGTATAAAACAGCATATGGAGTATAGAGAAAATGAACTGGTCTGATATCAGAGAGTAGTCTTACTGTTTCCATATAAGAAATAGAAGATTAGGAGATTTCCTTACATATTTATTGTATGATTAAAGACAAAATAAAGTATTAAAATTTTAAAAATATTTAATTTATATTTTAAATTGAATTTAGCATTTATGTTGTTTTTCTTTACTGTTCTTTCAGTGTGCCTCTAAGGTATAAGGGTTCTTAGTTCTTTTAGGGACAAATATCGTTGCCACTAGTAGCATTCAATCCCCAGTCTCTTTAAAGAGATAATCAACGCCGATGCACTTAATGTCAGTCGTACAGTTGATTTTGTGATGAAGGTATTCATCATCTGGGAAATTATTCAAAACCACAGGCTAAGAAAATGCTACTAAACTATGGCTTCTCAACATGAGCGTTTTTGTCTGGGTTTGAATTGGTGATGTAGAAATGAAAGCCTGTGCTGTATGCTTATTCCTTTCAGCACCCTGTCTTTCTAGTTTGCTAGTTATTAGTAAGTAGACAAGAATAAGATGTTTATAGACAAGTAGTGTTGTAAAATAACAACATACTATGTCATCTTTAATTACAGTGTAGCATTGCTCAATTCTGTACTTGTCACAAGAGCTCTTATTGCAAGCAATAAGAATGTGTTATTCTGGCCATGATGCATCTTTATATGGAAAAATGTTCTACTTCTATCCACAATTCTGCTACTGGCACATCTAAAATATATTCCAACTTCATGTATTTTTGAGGTATAATGAAGCACAGACTCCTTATACTTACCTTTTCCTAGGTTCTGTAGTCACTTGAGTGTCTTTTTGTAAAGAATTAATTTTCATTTTTGGTTTTGAGGTACTATGGGCTTAGTCTGGTCTCCAGCTTCATGTTCCTTTCTCTCTTTTGGTTTGCTTGGTGCAGCACTAGCAAGGCTATGTAATGACCCAGATCAGGGAATTAATATGGATGAAAACATGACATTTTGTTGCCTTTGTATTATTCCCTCATCCTTTTCTCAGGTACAGTGTTCTGCATAGCTAATGAATTCTAGCAAAAAACCAAGGCATGAATGAAATACATAGAGCTAATAGCATGAAAAACTGAGTAATTTGTAAAGGCCTATTTACCTTAATTTAAAACATTTATCAAACAGCATCTTGATGCAACGTGTGTAATGCAGAATGACAATAAGAGATTACAATAGTCTTACAGTTGTAAATTTTCACAGAATCATAGAATGGTTC
>NW_010240471.1:20897-21186 GCF_000690775.1 Eurypyga helias | reverse complement strand
CAAGGCAAAAATAAATCCAAAGCCTGGAGGAGAAAAAAACCCTCCCTGAACCCATGAGCCAAGAGCAGGGGGATAGAAAACGTTTAACTTCCCCTTCCCAGTGCACTTTCCCAGACGAAAGATGCTAACTGCCTGCTACTCACCGACACAGGTGCAGATAAAGACCGAGCTGCCCAGAGCGAAAAAAACTGCGCTGCCCTCTGGAACCTCCGGGACACCCTCCAACACCTTCTGGGTACAGCATCTGCAAGCTTTCCCCCGGCCCGCTTCCAGCGCCACCGGTGCGGGA
>NW_010240471.1:19394-20786 GCF_000690775.1 Eurypyga helias | reverse complement strand
AGGGTCTTTGGGAAGGACAGGCAGGGGAGACGTCGTAGGGGGGGTTGCTCTTTACATCAGAGAACAGAGGCAGTGCGTGGAACACAATCTGGAGATGGATGAGAAGCTGACCGAGAGCTTATGGGTCAGGATTTAAAGGAAGGCCAGGAGAGGGAATGCTGTAGTGGGAGTCTGCTACAGGTGATGCAGTCGAGCGAGTGGATGAGGCCCTCTACAAGCAGATCGCAACAGCCTCATGTTCACAAAATCTGGCCCTCATGGGGGACTTCAACAACCCTGATATCTGTTGGAGGTTCCAGGAGGTTCCTAGAATGTCAAGTATAAGTGGCTGCAGGCCTGTGTGGATGAAGAAGCAGCTCCTCTGAAACAGAGGCACAAAAAGGAAGCCTACAAAAGGTAGAAGCAGGGACAGGTAACCTGGGAGGATTTCAAAGAAATTGTTCAAGAACCTAGGGATCAGGTTAGGAAAGTTATAGCCCTGATAGAATTAAACCTGGCTAGGGACATCAGGGGCAACAAGAAGGGCTTTTATAGGTACACAGGGGACAAAAGGAAGATCAGGGAAAATGTAGACTCTCTTCAGGAGGAAATGTAAGAAGGATATAGAGGACGATGAGATGCTCCATGGTTTTCTTGCCTTGGTCTTCACTGGCAAGGATGCAAGTCATAAGCCCTGAGTCACGGAACACAAGGACAGGGACTGGGAGAATGGAAAGCCACTCATGTTCAGTAAGGGTCAGGTTTAGAAGCACCTGAGGAACCTAAAGGTGCCCAAGTCCATGGGACCTGATGAAATACATCTCTGGGTCCTGAAAGAACTAGGAGATGACACTGTTAAACCTCTATCCATCATAGTCGTGATTTCGTCGCAGTCTGGTAAAGTTCTCACTGATTGGAAAAGTGGAAACAGAGCTCCTGTCGTTAAACAGGAAAAAAAGAAGGATCCAGGGAACTACAAGCCGGTCAGTCTTACCTTTGTACCTGGCAAGATCATGCAGCAGATACTCCTGGAAACTATCCTAAGGCATATGGAAAACAGGGAGGTGATTGTTTATGAGCCAACATGAAGTGATCCACACCCTGGAGGGTAGGGATGCCCTCCAGAAGGACTTCTACAGGCTTGAAACCTTTCTTGTTTCCCTGGGCTCGCAGCCCAGAAATCTCACTGTATCCTGGACTTAATCAAAATAGTGTGGCGAGTAGGTTGAGGAAGGTGATTCTCTCCTTCTACTCTGCTCTTATGAGACCACACCTGCAGTTGTCCATCCGGCTCTGGGGCTCTCAACATCAGAAGGATGTTGACTAGTTGGGGCAAGCCCAGAGGAGGCCACGAAGATGATCAGAGGGCTGGAGCACCTCTGCTGTGGGGACAGGCTGAGACAGTTGGGCGTT
>NW_010240471.1:15757-19151 GCF_000690775.1 Eurypyga helias | reverse complement strand
TGTTCAAGGCCAGGCTGGATGAGGCTTTGAACAACCTGGTCTAGTGGAAGGTGTCCCTGCCCATGGCAGGGGGGGTGGAACTGAATGATCTTTAAGGCCATTTCCAAACTAAACTATTCTGTGTTTCTAGAAAGGGACGGGATCCAGTTTACTTTTTACTTTTTCGATGTACATTTTCCATCAGAATTGTCAGAATTATGCATTGGAATACTTAGGTAAATCAATCAACCATCTGTGGAAACACGCTAAGAGATTAAAGAACTTATCAAATATTCCCATAATTTGCTACGTACAGCTGCCGAAAGATTAAGTGAAAGGAAACATGATTATTGGTGGGATAAAGTACTGTGACTCTCTTCCTTTCAGCTAGTAAGAAATCTGCAGTGTTTGACAGCCATTACTTTGAAAGAAGGCCGACCTTCAGCTCAGTGAAGCCTGAAGTTATATAGTTCTTTGCCCAGGATCCTTTTCTGGGAATACCTGCAGGAGCTTCCAGAAATTTTCTAAACTTTTAGAAGAAGCTTGCGATATAAAAGAGATCTGGGGTTTTGAAATAAAACTGGAATGGCATGCTGTGATTTTCACATCATTTTGTGGATGAGAACTGTGTTTCATTTGCTAGATTATTATTTGGCATAGTCTTGGGGATGGAAGAGTAACTTCTTTGACTCCTCATCATCTTTTACTTCTTCCTTGAAATATTTGTTTGTAACCAACAGTTTAAAACCACATCTTCATTGTATGAACATATGCAGCAAAATAATTATACTTGCTTTGTTTGATTTTTCTTTTTTTAAAATTTTTTCCATGTAAAAGAAGTAGATATTTCCTAGGCATGATGCGATCACTATTAACAATAGAAGGCAAAAATAAAACCGAGGAACTACAACCATAGCTGTCCAATAAACCTAAAAAGTCCATAAAGAAAATATACCACCCTTTTGAACAGGGTTAGGCAATCTATGGATATTGCCTAATTGGAGAATTCAAGCAGTGGATGATCACGGAGGGAATGAATACTGTATTTGATGGATATTTCCTCATCTTCATACTCTTTCTAGATTCTTTGTGCCAAAATCTGGCTGCAGAACATACCCTTGTGGTCATTGCTGCTGCATAATTTGTGTCCCTGTTATTAAATACAAAAGACTGTGTAATTTATTAGTTTGGAAATACTCCAGTATTTGGAACAGGATTTCTAAGGCAATGAATATGTAATTGATGTTAATTGTCCTTTCTTACATTTATATAATGACTAATCTGTTTATACAAATTCATCTCTCTTCTGAGAGGATTCTAAGGTCACATCTAAAGAAGGGATGAAAACTACCTTAGGTTTTTTGTGGTTTTGTTTTTTTCTCCCAGCTACAGGGATATTTTCAGGTCCCAGTTCAGACCAATACCTGGGTAACTGTCAAGCTACACAGGCAGGCCACTGTTGCACAGAAACTTATGGAGAGATCGTGTTTAGAAGAAAAAAACCCAGAGGTAATTTATTTCGATCTTGCCATGAGGTATTGCCTACATAGGAAAGCAGGAAACTTTTAAAGTAAGAATCAGTCACTGCTAGGTGGTAAAAGGAGTCTCTGTCGCAAGGGTCCTAGCAATGATGTCTTAAAGTATGGACAAATCACCTTATTAACTGATCTGTGTCCAAAAGCTCATCCTACGCAACTATTTCTGGCTCTGCTTACCAGTTTCTTGGCTGTTTACAAGTATCTTTTCTGTGTATCAGCAGGTCAATTTTGGAGCAAGAGCCATCTAGAACAGCCACTTAACAGGCCAGATTCTCCATCTACAATATCAAATAGCACTGTTAAAATTCTTCTAGTCTCAGCAGGAGCTGTCTGGAGGAATTCCTGAGGAGAATCAGATTTCCTGTGCAGACAGCCCTGCACCTTTCTGTTGTGAAGGTGGCCAGAAGTTTACACAGTCACCTAGTTTTGAGTTGGTCCATTGTTTCAAACCAATTCATTGTCTCATCTATGAAAATAACTAGAAGTGAAGTTTCTCAGCCACTCAGGGAATTATAGTCTAAAGCTTGCCAGGTGTGCACACAGGTGTTTTCCTGATACTTGGTGATACCACAATTATAACACAATTATTACTTACAGCTCACACATAGTTTAAGTCCCATCTCCCTTCCCACGCTGGAATATAAATAAAGAGGCTCATCTTCAGCTGTGAGAGGCAGGTCATTAGTCTTAGATGTTAGCAGTGACTCTGCTCACTGCTCAACAAAACCTGTCAGCAAAAACCAGCTCTGGCTTTGCAAAAATCATTCAGGCACAACAGACTGGATTTTCACGAGGAAACTGACCTTCTGAGATGTCCCAGCAGCATCCTACATCATGAAAAGGGAAACAGAGATAGCAGAATGCACAACAAAAGTTTTTCCCTGATGGGTACTGATTAGTGGAGCGAAACAAGGTTTACCTGTTTCTCTGTCTGCCTAAGTTTTACTGGAGAGTTGGATCTTGTGCATGGTTCTAGCACCTGTAAGAATGCCAGCTGCACAGTTAAAACGAACTGAGAGTACATGGTTATTTTCTGCCAGCTAGAGTGTTTAAAGATTTTTTTTCTAGTTGGAAGATGTTACCTTTCCAAAGTGTGTTTGAAAAACTCTAGTTCAACCAAGGCAAATGTTAACTAACTCCTAACAATCAGGGAAAGACCTGGCTGAGAACTGAATAATTTTCAGATCTTTTTCCAGTTCTGAAATCTTTAAGTCCTTTCTTCTCACCTTCTTCAGTTCTAAAATTACCTTTTCCTAGGTTTTCTAAAGGTAATCACCATATCCAGGGTATATCTAATTAGCTGTGTTGTTTTCCAAGGAGACTGGATTTAAACCACGCTCTGCTATTGCTGTTGGTGGAAAGGGTGGTACGTGTCTCCATACTCCATATTAGCGTGTTTCGTGTGTTTCATGCTAATGAGGGCTCTGGCCTAAATGCTCAACACAGTTATTGCAATTTTTCTCAGCTCCAGTGTATGAGAACAGACATCTATGATACATTAACAAGCACTCTTCAGCCATAGTTCACCTTGATAGAAAAGTGCCCCAGGAGAAGATATGAGGAAAAGCTGTCACGAGGATTTCATCTGAAGTCTCTGTCAATTGATTTGTTTCATGCCACCTATACTAGCCTGTTCCTATTTGGAAGTGAGAAGTTGCTTTTAGGGAAATAAATTACCAGCAAAACAGATTACCCCAAGATAACTGAAGACTACTCACCGAGCGAGACCAAAATGCTAGATGTTGAGAAGAAATACTGACATACTCCAAACCCTGCAGAAGCGTTGGCTGCTACAAACACTTTGTTCTTCTGTTATGAAGGAGATGGCATTTAGGCATTGTTTTTTAAGGAGGACACATACAATAAGGTGTCTAACT
>NW_010240471.1:0-15739 GCF_000690775.1 Eurypyga helias | reverse complement strand
ACATACACCCTGTTTGGTTGTATCCTCCCCACTGAAAACAGGCAATTTTATTGGTTTTTTTTAAGGATTCTTTCAGTGATAGCTGTTTTAACCTTTTTCCAGATTTCACTGAAGCTTTAGGGATAGTTTCTACTCTAGTTTTATTTGGTTTTAAAGAATGTTGTATTTTTGAGGGTCAATATTTCTTTTGAAATCAGATGCATTTTTCCTAGAAATTTTCTGCACACATTTTGTCACGTGAAACTGTTCACATGAAGAAGTGATTCATGGAAGTACAGAATTAGGTTTGAAGTTATGTTCCTAAAATGGCCTCAAGGCAGGAAAAGGTGTGCTCACCAGAAAATGTTCGATTATAGCTTTGGGTGAGTGATGGCTCGGTCCTGACAGATATATTCTGAACGGCAGTGTCTTCCAGGCCAGCAAGAAATGTTTTTTTTTTTTCACATATTTACTGGAGAAGTATTTATTAGATAGATAAATAAATAGTGTTCATACAGAGAAGGAAGGCAGTTAATTGTCTTGCTATAAATAAAATATTATGTTTCATAGATGTGTTGCCACACATAGGGAAGAATATCAGTCATATATTTTGCAAATAACTGTAATTCTACTGGGATGATAGGTTGCATCACCTCATTTTTCCTTCTGCTCTTCTGTAGGATAGAGTAATCTCTCTGAACTTCAGCTGATTAGTCCTATGAAATGTTTTTGATGTTCATCATCTAATCCTCATATGTTTGTTCAGTAGTTTTGGTACCAATGTTCTGGATATAACTTCTTAAATCTCCTACCCTATCAGATTAATTCTTTTAGCACCATCTTCAAATTTTTTCTTGATCATTTTCATTAGGCATGTTCCTGGAGAAGTGGTATTTGCACAAAAAGAAACTAGGTGGAGTTGCTTTCATTTCTGTTGACAATATTTTTCTACTGATTTCCTGGCTAATTCTTGGTTCTCATTGCTTTTTTAGGGATATAGGCATGGTACATGCACTCTACAGTTGTTGTGAGATCTGATAAGAGCATCTATCATGGCCCAAGTTGAGAAAAAGTTTGTATGAGATTCTAGGCCACCTGATACCTTTTTCCTGCGGTTTATGCCCTAAAACCAAAAAATATAAAAATCAAAGCATGAAAAAACCTTAAGGTCAATATTTGTATTCCAAATATTGTATCTTTTGAGCAAGATAAATCACTGCTGCATCCAAAACTGAAAAAAGGGTATCTGTATCTTCAGCAAATACAGTGCTCATTGTGTCAAAAAAGCCTTGCACTCTTCTGTGTCTTACAACCACATCTGATATATTGGGTTTTCACATTATTGGGTGTATATATTTTTTTTAATTAGTTTGAAACAGCAGAACTAACGTATGTATTGATAGCAGGTTCCCCGTGCGGTATCTATTTTTCTATTTTTTAACTAACAATCTTCTTTGTTGAAATATTTACACATCTATGGTACCTCTGTTACTCGATCAAAGGAACTTAAACGTTATTACTTACATTAAAGCTTGATATTGACCCTTTGCAGCTCTAAGCAGCTTTATTGATATTTCCTAGTAGATTTTTGACAGACGAGTAAGACATATTGGGGAAAAAAAAAAAAACAAAACACCCACACACAAAAAAACCCAAAGCAAACAAACCCCAAACTTACTTATGAAAACTGAACAGTTATGTAGAACTGCATCATACAGAACCTAGATGTAGATACTAAAGATTCCATCCAGATTCTTCCCTTACAGACAACCTAAGCAACATAAACTATTCTGCACCAAAAAGAGAGTTTTTTCATACTACTCAGAAATTATTCCTGTATGACATTTATTAATGTGAAGAAAGTCATAACAGTATTTTTTTTCCTCTTGGTTGTTACATTGTCTTCCATGTCTGTTATGTAAAGGGTTTCATCCTTACCCTTACATTAGAATGGTAAGACTAACGTACTTTTTCAGTAAATTTGATCTACTGAATGAGGTTCAGGCATCAGTTTTGTTTACAAAGTGCTGCTCATCTCCATTTACTGTCTCTTCCAGATGTACTGTTCAATCCAAAATAATGTATATATGATGACAAATACCTTAGTGCTTTGCATTTGTCACATTACCAGTCTGGCTGTATAGCAGCTTGCTCTGGTTTAATCACAATTTGTAAAGGCAAAGGTCATCTTCTTCAATCACTGTATAGAATAGTTCTGTGTCTTGGCATGTGCATAAACTCCTCCATACCTCCAGACCTGTAGGAACTGCCTACAATTACTACTCAGAATGTGCTTTGTGGCTAACTCCTTCTGCATCTGACTGTGCAGCCTTTCAGAAGGACCTTCAGTTGTTCTGTATTGAGTGATAGAAGAAAGTCTTTTTTTTTCTCAAGTTGGGTGCATTTATTACACCTGTACTTGAGCTGTTGAGGCTCTGGCTCATTCGCATATTATGCTTTCTGGTTTCTGTCTGTTGCTGCACGCAAACCTGTCTGGACATTTGGTGCTCTCAAAATGGTTGTTCCATGCTCTTCCTTCACCAGTAGATAGGCAAGTAACTTACCCAGACAGTTTGATAATAGATATCCAAGTTTCCCTTTATTGACGGAATGGCAAATTCCATTCCTCCACATTCCACACCCAGATTATGATCATGTGCTTCTTGGGTGAATCTTTTATCTGTTAAATCCATGAGACTACATGGATGCAGTCAGTCTTGTTGTGAGTTCTGTCATCACTGTCAACTCCAGACAACCAAACATGTTTTCAAATGACTGAAAACTACCTGTAGTGTGCATTATTTTCTATTCTAAATGGATAATCAGCCTCGCATTCAGCATTTCCCTTTTATCCCTCTCACTTTAGTATATGACCTGACATGACATTACATTAGCATTTGGATCTTCCAAAGTTGTGCACATGGTATCCATTTTCTTTACACATTTCAAAGCTTAACTCCATAGCTTTGGCAATTGCCTCTGCAAAGATTAGAAAAAATAATATAGAGGTGTGTAGGTGCAAAGGTACAATTTTTCTCTATATTTGCTGCAATGTTTCCTCATTTATTCAGTCCTACCACCCTACCACCACTCATTGCACGATGTTTGCTTTCAGCAGTTTAGTATTACTCTATGACTGATATATTTTGCTGTTGTTTTGAAACTACGAGCACAGGTGTTCCAGGAGTAATTTGGCATCTCTACAGAGGGCTCAGAAAATACATCTTCTGTCTTTCAGAAGGCATTGTATATTTTTTAAAGGTGTTAAAGTTTTATATAGTCTAAGTAGGGATTATTAATAAAATTGAAAGGCTCTATAGTCACTTTATGATCACCTCAAGGCATTTATGTTCTGTGGTAAGGACTTGGACTTGAGGAAATTGTAAAAAATATCCCTTGCAGTGGACTGTGCGATACAGTTTTCCCTAAGTTTGATAAGAATTTGTAGCTAAAACTAACATCTGCATTGTCTTCTATGACCTTCTCTTCTCTTTCAGTATTTTAAAGCAAAATGCCCTAATTTCATTATAACGAACTCCAGATTTTATCTTAAAAAACAGCAATTTTAGAAACTGGTTAAAACATTTTTAATCTTTCCAAGATGAATATCAAGAAACAGATTTAAAATTCAATAAGACAGTAGCCAAACCAGATTTTAGAAGTTACTTAAGTGCAGAATAGAAGTTTGCCTGTGTCCTCAGGAAAGTGAACACTAATGTCTTTTTTGTTAATCTCTGATAATTTTAAGTCTGTCTTTAAGCAAAACTTCTTTGGCTCTGGTGAAACTTCAGTCAGACAAACCTACTCAGGAGACTGCACTGAACTATCACTAGTTTTTAAATCAGAAAACGGGTAATTTCTTCAGTGCCAAGTTTCTTTGGGTTGGTGAGACTAAATACAACTTCAGGCTGGAAAAGCTTCCATAATTCCTTAGTTTTTATTACCATCACTGTGGCTCTACGCAGCTTGCGCAGTGTTCAGTACTGCTATGACACAGCTGAGTTAAGGCATTTGTAACCTGGGGAGGGATAGCTCAAGCTCGGAGATTGTGAGCTTTCCATTACATTTCTGCTGCATTTCTGATGCTGGACTGAGGAGTATCCTATAGCCTTGGACCTCTGAGAGGGTAGCTGGATTTGTGCTTCCGAGTCTTTGGGAACTCTTCAGGAAATCTCTCCACCTGTAAGCTGAATGTTTGCCAAGATTTTAAGCTATTGTACTGCGTAGCCCTTTCACAGTCAGAAATACAATTAGTAGTTAAGGTTGTTTGTGCATATACGTATGTGTACGTATGTATATATTTGCAAGTTTTGCTAAAAATCTCTTTAGTATCTGCTGTACATATTTCTCACCTGAATTACAGCTTGCAGAATTTAGATCTGGTTTGGGAATTCAAGTCTACTGGATAGGTAATGAATTTCTCTAGTGATCAGACACAGTTCAGTGTTTGAAAAACACTCAATGTTTGCTACTGCAAAACTTTTGAGTATAATTCAAGCACAGGTGCAAAATTTCATCTAATACCCATAACAAATTCAGAGTTTTTTTTTCCCATTTGCTTAAAAATTGATGCAAGTAAACCCTCTTCCATTTAATAAAAATCAGATATACCTACATCCAGTCATGATGCAAAAGTGGTTATTTCTAACATGGAAAGGATTATTTTTCCCAGTTGAAAGTCACATTGAAAGAGCAATGAGGTAAAACTAGATCCATATAAAATCTGAGAAAGTTTTGCGGAATTAGAAACTTTGACAACATGTGGGATATAACATGAGAGTGATTGTTTGTTTGCATTTCCTTTCTTCAGGACTCCTTTTACCAAACAGAAAAGTAGTATAAGGAGAGCTTATTGCTGAATCTTTCCAAATTGACCTAGATCTAACTGCATTGCACTCCTTGTGTGCTCACAGCAGCGTGGAAGCTGTTACCGTGAAGCACAGGAAGATGCTCAGTTCTGAATCTTGCTCGTTCATCTAAATTCATCCAGTCGATGCAGAGAAGCTCTCTGTAGTGTTCCTCTGACAAAAAAAAAAAAAAAAAATCCAACAAATTCAGACTCTATTTCCCTGCTATATTTTTCTCTTCATAATTTCTATAGTATAAAGTGTAGTGTTTTCAAAGTACTCTTGTTCTTTCTCACTATTTCTTGTTTAACTGGGTTACCTAATCTGCTACAGCCAGATACTAGAGCCTTGGGAAAACAAGTATTTAGATTATTATCTCTGGTTATGCACTAAAAAAAAAAACCAAACCCAAAACCAACCAACCAACCTACCAACCTACCAACCAAAAAAAAAAAAAACCAACCCGCAAAAGAAAGTAAAATACATCCTCACACTTTCTAGACTGCACATTAATACCTTTAATCTTAAGGTCTGGGTAGAAATTATCCATTATTCAGAATGCTAAAATGACTCTTTCTAGACCTGCAATATCTATTAGATCAACCTGATAAGCCCCTGCTCAGAACTTTGCCTTGCTGTCTGTCAATTTATTAACTTGCAGAATAAATATGGGGCGGCTCCCTTACTTGGGAAGTGAAAATTAATAGCAAGCTACATAGTTTTGTTTAAGATGTTCTCTTTTTGTCACTCAGATTCTTCTTCATTCTTGTGGCAACAGCAAGAGTAAGCTGACAAAACTACAACTCAATTTTCCCATTAGATATTGAAGGCAAAGACAGGAACTTCGCTTTTTTATTTTTTTTCAGTCTATGTGGAATGGCTCACTGTTTCCCAGAATAAAACTCCTCTGTAAGCAAGAAAATACTTCATCCTCCATTTTCACCCTGAATAATTTTCCATATCAATAAAATAAAACAAGACTTTTAATGGTAATTTATGTACATAAATATCAGTACCTCCTATAACAAATTATTAAATTAAAACATTTAGGCTGCTAATTTCATGTCAGTGGACTTGTATTTCTTGTGCAGTAATACAGGAATTTCTTCCATCATTCTCTACATATTTAAGTAGATTAATATGTCAATGTGTTTATAGTAATATTGACTTTTTAATTTTTTTTACAGTAACAGCTAGACTTCTAAAGTATTTAACTCTGCTCACTTCCAAATTAATGAGTCTTAATTGCCTTTCTGTATAAGCATTTGAGTAATATCAAGCCTGTACTTTAAGTGCATTTATAAATTTAAAATGAGTGGCAGTCTTGTTCTTACTTGGGAATACACTTCTGGATGAGCCCAAAGTAAGTCCTGGATATCAGAATGGCTATTTATTAGGTTATGTCATGCATGAATTAGCTACTATAATGGTAGCTGAGGAAAGTATATATGACAGGGGACTGAGATGTATGTGGAGGTGCAATAATAATGCCAACAAAAATAGTAGTTACATGTAGTCAAGTATTATGTTTATAGGAAGAGTCCCAGGAAAAACATGGTTTTGGTGTTTTTTTTTTTTTTTTTTTTTTTCTTCCTCCTCAGTATTGATGTTTTATCGGTACCAAAAAAACAAAAGTGTCTCTGGACAGCTGAACTAAAGTAGACCTAAGAATACAGGAACATTATTTCCACCTACTTGTTGGGAAGTGATGTTGTGTGCATATTCATTGTGATTGATCATTTTGCGGTGTCTGTCCAAATGAAAGTCTCAGTGAAGAAAAGCTCTTAATAAAATTAATGTAGCTAAGACTTTAAGGCAAATTAGAAATCGCCTTTGGAGTCCTTTCTGTCACAAAAGGATGCATGCCTTCAAGTTGCTTGTAGAAGTAAGTGAGACTTTTCAATTTATTTTTTTTTTTTAAAGATGTTCAAGAAAGAGCAAAGGGACCTATCAGGGAATACAAAATTTTGAACCTTTTTCCTTTTTCATTGAAATAAAATTTGATGTATTTTTTGGAAGACAGCTGGAGTTTTATTAATGGCTTGTGTAGAAAAAGCTATATGCTGCTATGGAAAATATATGTGAACAGTGATACTGACATTGAATCACAAAGTGGAGGAAGGAAAGGGAAAATAAAAAGGAAATGAAAAGTGTCAAAGCAAAGACTCAGCCTTGTACTTGTGGCATGGCAGTTAGCATTTCACCACTTGGTGCCACTGCAGCATTGGTGTTCAATTACTTCCCCGTGTTGCTGTTATTTTTTCTGTGTGGTTTGGTTTTTTTTTTCTTTTACTGTAGTCACTGCAGCTGTTTTTTTTTAACAAGTAAAAATGAAAGATAACAATTAAACTGAGAGGTCCTATTACCTCTCAAATCTTCCAATGAATTTTGTTGAGTATTAAACCAACAGTGTAAAGCGTCGAGCACCGAACTGGTTTGCAATTAACGGATTCAGAGATGGATAGGAATTCCACAATTCAGGGTTTGGAAATCTGTCAGATATATTAATGTAATTATTTGTGAACTTATTCAAGTTCACAGTACTCTTCTGCTTATGTCTACACCCTTTCCATTCTTCTTGAAAATAAATATGTTTTGACATTGTACACACATCTCTCTGTGACATGGACATTTCACATCGAAACTGGGGGTGGGTGTTGGGTTTTGTTTGTGGTGTGTTTGTTTGTTTGTTTGTTTTTAGAGACTATTCAGACTGTAAATTTACTTCAGGCAGTGATTTTTCTCTGTGCTATATACAATGCATGGCATGTCAGATAGGGCTCCTCTCTGGCCCAGTGCCTCTAGGCATTAGAGATAAATGTTCTATGGATTGAAGAAGGAAATAAAGGAAAAGGAATGATTCTACACTGAACCAAGAGCATCCTGAAATGAAGGCAGGTAGATTAGGAAGTGCTGTACCAGTGATGAAGCAAATGCATTCCTTGGTGTTCCTTTGTAACCAGCTGCAACAGATTCTTTAATTTGTTTTCCCTGCTATCTTTCCTTGCCAGTTCTGTCTCACCAGCCTCATCTCTTTGTTAAAGATACATATTTTTGTGCTTCATCCTCACTGGTCTCAAAATTGAAAAGTAAAAATTAAGCCTCTGACTAAAATGTAAGATCAATATTGCATGGGTCAAATTTTCTAACCACATGATTTCTTTGTTCTTAATTTTCAGAGGAAATTGTCACCTTTGGCTTTAAACCTTTGCAATGTTCTAGCAGACTGACAATGCAGTATTTGAAGGCACTGATATTGGAGTATTTCTGTCATCAGCCAGTGCAAGGGAAGATGAAGTGTGAGGGACTTAAAGACCATTACAATGACTAGAGTTCTATATAATCCAATTTCCAAATGAGAGAAATGAGGCAATGTAGTATTGGCCAAGACGCTGCATCTGTGACACTGATAAACTGGATCACAAACAGAAATTATTCCAGCTACTAATTCCCTAATAACAAAGAAGCAAAAAGGAGAAACACCCTTTACATGTTAAACTATCAACTTTTTTCTCTTGAATCAATCAAACTAATTTGATTGCTGTTGCTTTCAGCTCTGGAACAGTGTAAGGTAATGTGGCTTTAGAGTGTATGTAAAACTAATGAAAACAGTACAGAAAATTGTCCTGTTGGCTTTTTCTTTCCTTTTCCCATTAAAATGAAAAGGAGGGAATAAGGCTAAGGAAGAGGGTTAAAGGTCAGTGGAAGATTCCCTATTTCATTTATAATTTTGTACCCTCTCACTGGGCAGGCAAAATACATAAACACCTGTATGTAGATAACACAAAATAACATAACCTGTCCTTCTTATGACTCACAAAAGGAAAGAAGTGGAGAAAGGAACACCATGTAGCAGATCAAATTCAAAGATGGCAGAGCTTAAAAAGCTGGGAAGCCATATGTTTTTGTGTATAGTGCAGACAGGACACAGGTAGCATCACACCTCCCTTCACCATGTCTACCTAGGATAGGCAGGCTGAGGGATTCATAGCCCCCAGCTCTGAATCAAACCCTGTGTGGGTGAGGAAGAAAGAAGAGGGGTTACTAGGAAGCTGAGTGTGAGTGGTGACTGAGGGGAAAAGGCAGTGAGAGCAGTAAGTGGGACTTAATTGGAAATGGTCAGCAACAGCTAGCCCAAGAGCTCAGCATGGTTTGTAACAACATGGTCCCCAGCACCAGAGTTACCCAACCTGTCTACTGCATAATTTTTCATGACAGCGTGTGTTCAAAAATATACCTGCAACATGTGAAGGTTTCTGAATTTTCACTGCTCTTCTGATATCTGTCATCTTTCCTGGACGCAGGGTTCTACATAAGGTGTTTCAAAGAAGCCAGCTGGCAGGCCAGTGCTAGACTTCTTATATATCACTTGTTTGTGGTTAAGTAACTGAAGCACCATGTCTACATGGAAGATGACCTGCAAGGGTTTTGTCTTTGAATGCCACACTGACCACCAGGCAGTGCAGATACCACCCATGTTGGCCATTCAACGAATCAGTGTATAATTTTGGCAATTGTACGGGTCTACAAGAATACAGGTTTATTTCCCTAGCAGTGTTCTCACACTCGTGAATCCATATCTGTTTCATTGTAGGTGTCAGGTGAGGCTGCTGAATCATGTTCTCAAGATGAGCCTGTTTTAAGAATTGAATCAAAGGCAGGATTAGTGTTCTTCTCAAGACAAGAAAATGCTCTGAGTATTTTACAAAGGTTGCTCTGAGTCTTCCAAAATTAACCCCAAAACAAAAAGAAAAGGAATGAATCTTGGGGCAGTGTGACATTCTCTCCATATCAAAGCACTGGAGGCAAAATAAGAGACATTAATATACTGCACAGCTTTACTCGAAATTACCTTGAATAAGTCTGAATAATTTTAAATCCATCAACTATTCATAAACACATGAATATAGAAATAGGTATAGCCATTGTCCAATCACATTGCAAAGATGACTTATGAACTTAATGAGAATATTAGCTTATGACTAGCAAAAAGTGAGGGAAAAGCCTTGAAACATCAATAAAATGGAAGGAAATGTGTAATTAGATGAAAGGAAAATTGAGCAGCTATAAAATCTGTATAATATTCTTTGTCTGTAGGGGTCTCTAGTTACTCTATTGTCACATGATAGTTTGGGAATAGGTTTTAAAAATATTGGAGTAAAGTATCTTTCTTAAATTATTTTAACACAGGAGCTCATTATGAATGTTACAACTGTTTGGATTTTTTTTCATTTTTCTGATTTCATGGAATGTGTAATTTAAAAATATAGCTACATTTTTTCTCGTTCTATTTATATTGAATTTACCATGATGGTGTCACTGTCTCATCATTAAAAAAAAAAAAAAAAATTTGGCTAAAAATCCTTGTTTTTCTATTCTTTGGAAGCTATATTATGGTTCCCAATGAGCAAATTAAGTTGATCAACAATATACAACCCTTAGAAGAACATAATTATTATTTAAAGATAATAAATAGCTCTTTTAGTGGGTTAAGTAGTTGGAGAAAATAATTATTCTTAAAAGTGTCCCACTGTTCATGATATTAATAGAAAAATAATTTTCAGATTTTTTTGCATATGGTTTTCATAAAAGACGTATCTGTGGTTTTACCTTTGGTATAGTTCCAAATTATGCCATGATCTTCAGCTGGACTGAAAGGTAGATGTGATCCTATTCACCTCTCTGCGTGACATTTTTCCTCTAAGCTATCAATTCATTCATTAATGGCACCCAGGCACAGAAACATTCGTTCCTCTCCTTCTGAAAACATTCCGTAATATATGATCCAGCAGAAATTGCCTTGCAAGGAATAAATATGGACAAGGGAAAATCCCATATAAAGAAGAAAAATATATAATATATATCCATACACAGATGAACAATATGCCTAGGTAGCTAAACAATAAGGTACGTGTTTTTCCAGTCCTGGAGAAATTTCAGTTTTAACACTGACATGCCCAGCAGCATAAATGTCTCCTTAATTTCCTAAATTAGTCATACACCTGGTGTGCTCACATTAACAAGGCCAGCATGCCTCTTAAAACCCCCTAAGTATTAATTTAAATCAACAAGGATTCACAGTATACATAAAGCTTTGCAAACTCTTCTGCTAAAAGGAGCAGATTAAAAGTTAGAAGCAGAAATAAACAGAAGTAATTAACTGGTGTTACCAATAGTCTTTGAGACTCTCTACTTAAAGAGGCTTTCTAAAGGACAGTCCAGATTCAGCTGGGATGCTTCCTTACCATTAACTGACTTTCTAATGCTTCAGAGATCTTGATAGTATAGAAGCACTGTAACCATGGTAGGCTATAATTAGTGATGGCACTGCAACTGATGAAGAAATAAAGCATCATGCTTGTAACTCAATTAAAGACCCAGGTCAAAGCACGCACAGTAACTTTAACTGTGGATGTACATATATGAGCTGAGATGCTGAGGCTGGATGTGCATTTAGGATATAACTGGGATACTGCTTCACCATATATCCTAGTGTACCTCTGGGGCAAAGGATTGTGAATTGATCAATTTATTCTTGGAGTTCAGGGAAGTAAATCTAATGTTTTCACCTTGTAGCTGTCCCAAAACCTTGGTAGGAGGTTTTGGAAAGTGAATCAAGAAAACCACTCTCTTTACCAAAGGATGAATGCCAAAAAGTGTGTGAGGTTTTGATGATCAGCAAAAATATTTACACAACCAAAGGCAGAAGTGTAAGTTGGGAGGCTAGGCTGCCTTACACCTGTACTCCCAATGGAGAATGAATGGACTGCCAATTTAGGATGACACATGTCTTCCAGCCTGTATTGCAGCCAGACAGGCTTTTTGAGCTGATGTAACAAAAGGAGACAAGTCACAATCCCTCATTTCTGTGCCAGTACCCTTTAGCAGAACTACAAAAATATTGAATATTTTGGCTCATTAAAACCATTCTTTTACTTCATAGACTATGGTTTAAGATTCCCAAAGGGGAGGAATAACTCTTTTCAAACTGCAGAAAATATATTTAAGTGGTTGGAATATGTCACAGGAGACCTGTGGGAGACAACTGAAGTTTTCAAAATCAAGTTTACTAAATATATATTTCTTGCTGCCAATATGTATATTTAACAGTTCTGACAAGAGAAAGTGAGACTGCACATCAAAGAGGAGAAAATGTGTTTTAACACCAATCCTAGAGAAACAGACATAAGTGAGACACAATTTTTCATAATCCATACTAAATGCTCCACTTCAATCCAGAGCTTAGAAGACAGCACTTTAAGTAATAAAACAAAAAACACCCTCCCCTCCACCCCCTCCCCAGGATCTGTGTTCAGAAAAAGCCTGGGAGTGCTCTAGAGCAGGGACACCCATTCTCTTATCACAGCCTGCTGCTAAAGTTGCTGCCAGACGACATGCATTCTCTTCAGAGCTGCCCATGATCTGGCTCTGTTGATAAGACACCGTCCGGGGCCCGCAGTTGGCAGCTGATGCACTCTAGGAGCTGCTGGCAGAGCTTACATAGGGAAATAATTCAGATGTTTGCCTTTCCAGCAAAAGTTTTCAGTTTCAGGAAGATGTTTCATCTCTCCATTTTCAGAGAAGAACCATAATTTCACAAATTTTGCTCCACCTCTACAGACACAGTCGCAGTCAGCAGAGTTCTTGAAAGGAAGGGAAAACAGTAAGAGAAGTATGGAGAGAGAGAAGCAAAGAAAGAAAGAGATAAAACTATGTTTGTATACTTACTGATCCTTAGGTACAGTTTCTATTCAATAGCTTTTCCCCACGTGATCCCCTGGCTCTCATAAGCCATGTTTCCAACAGTTTTGTTTTTCTTGAACATGGCTGCCCTGTGTTGCTAAAAAACCCAACAAATTATGGTTTTCTCAGTAAAGAACCTCCAAGCTTTGTCAAGGGGAATAAGAACAGTGGGTGACACATAAAGCTGCTCCTCAGATCTGAATGGAAATTTAGCAGAGTAAGTGGTACTAAGTTAGATAAGAGAACTATAGAAAGCTTGTGTCAGGGCTATGTTACAGGCCACTGTGATTATTATTCATTGTGTCCAGATCTCACCAGGACTCCTGATGTGTGATTATCCATAAGAGATCCAGGTTTTCAAACATTTTTTTCTGGTCTCCAAGGAACTTACAACAAATGCAGAAATCACATCTTGCTTGGGAAATTTCTGAGTACAATTCTGCCTCCTAAATGCACCTATATAAAACTCCCCAGAAGGCATCAATGTAAATGGAGTAGCCCTGCAGTATACCCTTTGAAGAAGGAGTTAACTTGAAGCTGTCCTCCCTCACCTTCTTGTGGCAATGCCACAAAAGCTTTTTGAAGTCCTAAACAAAAACACATCAACCATGCTCAACCTAATAGCTTAAATCAATAAAGTTTTTTGGCCTACATGTATTATTTTCAAATTTTGATAAGTCAAGGGATATTTTTATTTCTTGGATAGCATCATTTGTCTTTGAGTGAAGCTAACCCATTTTCTAACATGCTCTGTTATGCTACTGCACTGAATAGTGTAGGTTCATGTTGACGGCAAACAAGAATTATAATTACTGGTGGAACATGTTTGAAATGAAAGGAATTTAAAAATAATTAAAATATGAGCTGACATTGCTTTTCATTAAAAAAAAAAAAAAAAAATTCTCCAGAGTACTTCACTTAAAATTCCCTCAGATGAACTGTTCACTACTTCATGATTTAAACTCAGATTGTTACAAACCCTTTACTCATCATTCAGCATAAAAAATATCCCAAAGCAGCAAAACAATCAGGTAGAACAAAGAACAGTAAGCAACATGGCTATCATACTGATTAAGTAAAGATCATCAAGTGTGAGTTACTGTTAGCACCTAGAGTCCTTTCCTTTCATGAAAGAAAAAGGAAGCTTTTAAATGGGAGGACTGTTAACTGGAAAAGAAATCAAGGATGGGACAGAACAATATGTAAAATTGGGGTACAACTAATAATGTGATTGTATAAAATGACACACATCTCAAGAGAGTCATAGCTTTGCATCTTGCACAATTTCCACATAAGCTCAGTTCAACAGTTTAAGCTCATTTTAAATTGCCCATTCTGCTAAAATAGCCTTTATGCTGTTGGGTGTTCTCTCTTTTATTTTAGGTGAAATGTAAATTAAAAAAGCCCAGACATTTTTAATTGTTCTTCTCCTAATTAGACAGTAATTCAATTGTGAATTTTGAATGAGGTCAAACAACCACCCAAGGAGATTTAGTGCAAGGTACAACGTACATATTAAAGATAAAAAATCCATATCTTAAATTAAAGTGCTTTTATGCCATGGCACTGACAAATTAATTGACATTTTTTTTTTTTAAGATTTCATACCTATATGTTTTTAACAAAACATTTATGCCTCATCAATAATAAAATAATGAAAAATATGTATTCATACCTATTTAAGTACAGGAACAACTCAGTGTCCGATTTATAAATGGTAGCTAATAACATGCAGCAATCAGATTTGTATTTTGTGGGCATGACACAATTTTTATGCAAGGATGAAACAACTACATATTAGTCAACTTATTCTTGATGTATTTTTTATCTGACACATGGAATAATTTACAGAAAAACTTCATGATCCCAGGAGGTTTCTATGGGTCCATTTTCAATAACTATTAAATCTCTCTTTTAATCTTTTCAACATTTTATTTTAGCCCACCACATAAACTGAACAATCCTATTACACATTGTGCTCATTTTTACATACCCAGTTTTTCATAATAAATATGGATCCTTTATGTCATTACCTTGTTCTTTTTCTAAGCAAAATGCTGGAGATTGTTGCCAAAGACAACCTGACTCTCTAATTGAGAAAAATCCAGATCTTACAGTCCAGTGGATTCCTTTAATTAAGAGAATTGAAGGCAGTATATATTATTCTCTAATGTAGCTGATTTAGAATGGCTTAACAGACAACCATTTAACTTTGAAGTCTTTTATCTAATGATTAATATATACCAGTCCTCTTTATTCTCTTCATCTGGCCTAAAGCATTTGTTGGTTAATCACTGCGGCAATCCAGAGACTTTTCTGTCACTAGACATCAGTGATCTAGAGATTCCTATTTTATTTACTTAATAAATTATACAGTCTCTGTAGTCAAGCATAACTGATGTGAAAAGAGTCATAGTTTCTTTCTGTTTGGGAAACCAGAAATCTGGGAGAACCTGAGGACTGGTAAAGTTGGTCTGAACAGTCAGGGGTAAGTAGCAGGGGAATAAAGGAAGGAAGGTTGTCTGTTGGTAAATTGTGGAACTGGGTTTCAAGACTGCAGGAAATAGATATTCCTTTATTCTGTGATAAATCTCAGTCTGTTTAACATCTTCTGAATTTTCTGTGTTGGACTGATACTTCCATAGGAACTTCCAGTTGCAAATTTGGATTAGACTGTCAAGTAAAGGACTGATTTACAGCACTTGTCTAACGAGACCAATATATTATATAAACAGTATCCACTTTCTGTAAATAACCACTGTGTGCCTTTGTTTCCCATTCTTACAGTATGGGTTCAGAAAAAAACAGAAATAGGTAGACATAGTCATGTTGAGTCATACTTCACTACATCTTATTTGCTTCTCCCTTGAATGTACGTGGGAAATATAGATAAAAAGCCTAACATGCTTTTGGAAAACTCATCTCTTAAGAATGGGATCTGATATGCACAGTACTGCCACAAGACATATCAGTAACCATTCCTCTCAAAAATAGATTGTCATCTACAGTGATTTTTAAAAAGATGGGTAAGTGATATTATTTAATTGAATTCCTCTGAATGTAGTTTATAATGGGTCTTTGACATTATTAGACTAGGGAGGGCACAGGCAAATACAAGTGCTATGACAATCATTTTATGTAATGATAACCTGTCGTGGTTTAACTCCGGC
>NW_010240470.1:0-10288 GCF_000690775.1 Eurypyga helias | reverse complement strand
TTCAACCCAGGTGTTATCCAGACCTCCAAGATAACTGTCTAGAGGGTAGTCAAGCTCTTAAGATACCTCTTTAGCCCAGCCCCGAACAGCTTCTTGCTGTGTCTGATGGGACGGCAGCCAGAAAACCAAACCCAATGTTTCCAGGCCCACTCCCTGTTACCAAACCCAATGTTCTCAGGCCCACTGCCTGTTATTTCCAGGCCCACTGCCTGTTACCAAACCTGCAAGGGAGCGTCCTCCCTTACACCAAACGAGTGGAGTGACCAGCCTGTAGGCCTCCAATCTCCGGCTTACTGCCTGGTGTGGTTCTTTTCACCTCCCTTGGGTGTCCCTAAGAACCTTTCCTTTATTTCCAGGCCCACTGCCTGTTACCAAAACCCAGTATTTCCAGGCCCACTGCCTGTTTACTTATCCTTTTCCTTCTGCTCACCCCTCATGGATCCCCCTGGTCCATTACACGTCTGTCTCCGAACAGTCACGGGTACCCAGTCAGTTGTCCAGGACCAGCGGATGTCGAAAGGGAGCTGATCACCCAAATATTGGTGAGGTGCGCCGTCAGCCCCGTCCGTCGCCCACCATCCCTGGAAGGTAGAAGGCTCCCGGATGAGCCCCCATTTGTACGGAAAATCACGCTCCCAGGAGTCGGTGTTCACAAAGGAGACAGAGGAGTCCTGTAAAAAATAATAATAAAACTTTATTGGAATAAAGGGAGAGTCCATGGGACATATTCCAGGGGGGGTCTCTCAACCTATAGAGGGACACAGCCCCCTTTTATCCTACTTTTCCCAACCGCAAGAGACCCTCCTCATTTCCCCACTGGCTGAGGTACTCTGAGTGTACAGACTGCCCCAGCCGCCTGAGACATTCAAGACAAAATGTTCTTTTGACATAATCAAGATATTCATGTTATTTAGGTATTCCAGATATTCAGGTGGTTTAACATATTCAAGGGATCATGTAATTTAGATATTCCAGATATTCAAGAAGTTAATATATTTAACACATTCAGGGGATAACGTTTTTAGATATTCCAGATATTCAGGTAACTTACATATTCAAGAGATCATGTAGTTTCGATATTCCTTCTTATCCTAAGACTGAGTTCACACAGGCTTCTTTTATCTCTTGTCTTGAGCCTGGGTGTGCACAGGCTTCTTTTGTAAAGACACAAAAGTGGTATTCCTATCATACAGAAATGTGAAAAGTTAAGAGATTAAAATCTTCTTTATATGTTCAGCCTTAGATTACCATGTAAAAGCCTTTTCATCCTTTTTCCCCAAGACTCCCACTTCTTCTCATTAATTGTTCTGATAAGAAGACTGTCTCTTATTTCAAGTGCTCCAGTAACAACCCCCTTAAAGACCTGGAGATATGACAGAAGTGCACACAAACACCAGCAGGAGATACCTCCACCACCTGTGCAGTCTGTGTCACCATCACAAGTACAGATACCAACCGTGTGCCTTCTCTTGCTATATCAACTACTCAGGCTCCAGTGACCTCACAAGCACTGACTCAAGACACGTGTTTTAGTTTAGTTATTGCTTTGGATTATTTTATTTGGTTTTCTGTGGCATTATCTGAAAAATTGTAGTTTTTAAAGAAAGTGTTTACTAGCAGTCTGACTTCTGTTCATCATGTCTTGTTAAGACAGGAATGTAATAATAAAGTTTATTGAAAATAAATTTACCAGTGTTCCAAATACATAAAGTACAAAAGTGCTGGCAATTCAAATACAAATAGAATTGCTGTTGTAACTGAAAACCAGACACAAGTGCTGACACTTGCTGACTGCAATAAAAAGTTATACTCAAAGAAAAATAAGAGATACCAGGGTGACTAATGCAAAGACAATAAACAGGCTTTAAAGAAGAAAGTCATGTTACCATCTGACTCTTGCTGGGGGAAACAAATCTACCTTTTAATCCAACTGTATTTAAAGAACCAGATAGGTAGAAAATAATAAAAGCATTAGAAGACCATACAAACCACACACTATGACCACTTGTACATATGTTACAGTACAGTGATTACACTCTGCTGTGATCATCCCCAAAACTCCTTCCCAGTGGTGGGTTAGCTGCAGATATTGGACCTCACACCTGCATGGCCCAAGTGCTATTCCTTGTTTTCTGTGTTACTCAAAAACAAAGCTCTTGTCCACAATTCAGTTTCTTTTCTTAATCTATTAACCAACCCTACTTAGGGGAAAAAAAACATATCAGAAGTAGAGGATCATCAGGCAATTTGCACAAAACATATAGGGCTGGTTGGCTGCAATTGTTGGAAGCTGGAAAAATCTGTTAAGAAGAATCCCGTAAACCAAACAGGCCGCATAGAGTTAGTTTCTTCATTAGAGCCTAGACAAAGAAAAAGTAACGACATTAGTCATTAACAAAACAGAGAGGGCAGGGCACGTCCTTTATAGCGTCTCTGGCCAGGGCATGAAACTGAGCAAGCTTAACATAGAAATTTTGGTCATGTCTTTTATTTGATCTTTTAATGTCTGATGTTATGCTCTTTTTCTAAAAAATACGAGGATGTCAACACTTTGTGACTTTCCAAGATTTCTCAAAGAGATCTGGGAACAGCCAAACAGAGACTCAATAAGGCTAAGTGCCAGGTCCTGCATTTTGGTCACAACAATCCCATGCAAAGCTACAGGCACAATGAAACACCCATACCATTACCTCCCTCCAAAATCATCAGTGTTCGACAATATCTGTTACCTGCAGCAGCACTCACAGGAATTGACAGGGTGGTAGCAAATTAGGACTATCAACAGTTAAATGCCAACACTGCCCCTTTAACCATTGCAGTTCCAACTATTGCCAAAATAGTGACATTGATACAAGGAGCTGCCCATTCAGCATTGTTTAAGTCATCATATTCCCTCAAACAAGTGGGCTTATCAATGAAGACCAATATCTCTGCAATCAGACCAACTTGTTAACCGTTCCTGAGCACATCTTATGCAGGATGGTCAGAGTGGTTGTATGGACGAACCCTCACCACCTTAAGATGATCAAAAAGAGATGTGACTGGTATCTTCAGAAAGGAGTGAGGAGTTTTAAACAGCACAGATGCTGAAGTACTTGCAAATAAACTGATCACAACGAACAGTGATCTAAACAGGCTGAAGCATCCTCTATGGTCCTCCCTCTTAGCTCTGGGAGCCAACCAGTCATTTTTATCAAATATACTACCTCAATGGGAAGAAATAGGTGAAAAGGACAATCAGCCAATCATAGATGTACTTGATGCAGCCCAAAACAATGTTTCTTTGGCTCTTAGCTATATCCAAGCCCAACTATGGATTCAATCAACGGCAGCCGTAATCATAAGGGAAGGTGAAGGCAGCACCTTGCCTACTGAAATTCATAAGGTAATATGGGACAATGCAATTGAATTTGAGAAAAAATTTCAATCCTGGTGGTATTTGGTTATCTTCACCTATGATCGCCCTGAGAGCAGAGCCACTGCTTTTGTCCTAACAATACACAATGCTTTGGCATATCCTGTATATCCAATCATTGTGCTGGGGTTGAATCACCATGGAACTGTACTTTATCTGCTTGAGCACTGAGTATGGGCACAAAATAATGGAAATAAATGGCAAACTGTTGACGTCTGTGTCACATGAGAACAACAAGGATTTATTGGTGAAAGCAATACCACCAAGGCACAAGACACTGAACAAAATGTCTGTCACTTTGAAATACACCCTGATGAAACTCCAGAAACTGTACTTGTGTATGTTGGAAAAGGGTGTGTTTGCATGAGAACTTTGTGTAATTTTGGAGTTGTAAATGACAGCGTTGTAGATAGAAATAATCACTCAAACATTTGTGTTTGTAACTTTACAAAAATTGCAGGCTGTGATTTTAACTATTCAGCTCCTGTGACCTCTTACCACTTGTTGCAGTCTAACTACACACTGATTTGTGATTTATCACTTGTTCCTATTAGAATGAATCTCAAATTGGTAAAGAAACTACTACAACATGATGACCTGAAGTGGTTGTTGAAACAGGCTCAAGCAAATGGACAAAGGACTCCAATTACTGTCCATCATGATGCTGAAGAAATACATCGGGTGTTGGAGAGAGTCAAGAAAGATGGAGGACACGAATGGTGGGACGCTCTTTTCAGATGGTCACCAAATGCTACAGGAATCTTCAACAAGATGTTTCACCCTGTTGTCATTTTACTACTACTCACGGTGTCGTGTTTTGCTTTAACAATTGCTCTGTATGGCAAACTTTGGATTATGATGAGACACTTAACTCACTATCCCCACAGGATGTATATGTACTTGACAATCCTCCCCACATGAGAGTATGTGACATTCCCAAATCTTTTTAAACATCATGAAGCTTGAGTGACTATAGTCACAGGGTGGAATATAATTACTGGGGGTGACTTAAACTAAACTTACACTAAAGGCCCAGCATTAAGAAAAGGCATGGTATTGAATGTGCTTTCAGGGGAAGTGCAGTTGCAGCTGGCATGCAAGGAATCCACGCCATGGTGGCTTCCTGAAAAATACTGCCTGCACAGCAGCACGGAGGGTGGAGTGGAGTGGAGGTTCCATGGCCAGGGTCTGTGAATCACTACAGAGATGGGAACTTAGTGGTGCTATGAACTGATAAGCCACATACTTGCCACCCTGGGCCAACAGTCTGTCAGTTTGTGACAAAATGCTGTCCTTTGTGCGAACTTTGCTCATTATAATGTCATTATAATAGCAAAACGCACCTCCATCCCAAAAGCTACCCGCCTCCGAGGTGCAACCACCCCTCACTGAGCATGTGCTCTGAATTTTCTTAATCTATACCTTTAAAAGTGAAGTGAGAGAATTTTACACCAATCAAAGGTAAAGGTATGTATGACTAGAGTCACTTGAGCTGCACCTGGAAGATAGAAAATAATACAAAAATGGCTCAAGAAAAGGGGGAGGTGAGGGAAAGCACCATTGTGAACAGGTCAGGGGAGATCCCATCACAGATTGTCTCTGACTCCTGGGATCAGCTGACGGGCTGAGCCTCTTTCCCCGCCACAGGGACACCTTGGGTGAGACCTTCTCTGGTCTAGTACAAGGTGTCCCTGCCCATGGCAAGAGGGTTGGAACTAGATGATCTTTAAGGTCCCTTCCAACCCCAACCATTACTTGAGTAGTTTTATCTTGTTATATGTTACTAGACTTTTAGTTTCTGTTGTTGTATGTGACTAGATTCTGCGCGCTGTATCATTCATAGTCTCAGTATTTGCTCGTGCTTTTGCAGGCGGTGCACTATCACCAAGTGATATTCTTGTGGATAGGCGGTGCACTATCCACAAGAACCTGTGTTTGTCACTGGAATAAACTGCACTTTTACGTAGCCAGCCGCAGAGGGCGCTCTGGCTGCGCGATACCGCGACTAGACCGGCGTGCAGCATGTTATTAGTGAGCCCGGAGTCGTTCCAGTTCAGTCACACTGAATGCAGCCGGACTAACAGTGCCAAATTGGATATAACTCAGAATCAAATCCCACCCACCCCCAGCCCGTCTGATATCTGAGGACAAGCTGTAACGCAAGGGGGTTTATTTTCTGTCAAATTATCCTTTTACGGTGACACCCCAGTTCTCTGATCAACTTGGTCGTCCTCCATGGGACTCACACCATTTTGATAACAACTTTTTTCCTTTTTCCCTGGCCTTGGGGGAGCTGTACTGTACACAGGTCTCCAGATGCAGTCTCACAAGTGTCAAGTAACATGACCTCAGCATCTAACCTGAACTTACGGCTATACTCTTGTGACCATAGCCCGGTGTGCAGTGAACCTTCCCTGCTGCTGGCAGTGTTCAGCACCTCATACACCAGGAGCCCACGGGTCTGTCTGCAGAGTTGCTCCACAGCCAGTCAGCTTCCACCCTACACCTGTGGATGGGGTTATGCCATCCCACATGCAGGACAACTGAAGGGAACCCACTCCACCTCACTCAGTACATGAACTAACGAGTAGCTAGCTCCCTTGCTACTGTGGTTTCTACAAGGAGCTAAGTTCAAAGCGTTGTGGTGGATTGACCCTGGCTGGAGGCAGGTGCCCACCAAAGCTGGAAAGGGGAGAGAAAACATAACAAAAAGCTTGTGGGTCGAGATAAGGACAGGGAGAGATGATTCAGCAATTACGATTGCGGGCAAAACAGGCTTGACCTGGGGAAAATTAATTTAATTAATTTAATTTAACAATCAGAACAGGGTAAAAGAGTACTAAATCAAGTCTTAAAACACCTTTCCCACACTGCTCCTTTCCTTCCAGGCTCAACTTCACACCCACTTTTCTCTATCCCCTCGTCTCAGACAGCACAGGGGCACCAGAGGATAGGTGGTCAGTTCATCACAGGTTTCTGACGCTCCTTCCTCCTTAGAGGGAGGACTTCTCACACTTTCTCCCTGCTCCAGTGTTGGGTCCTTTCCATGGGAAACAATTCTCCATGAACTTCTTCAATGTGAGTCCTTCCCATAGGCTACAGTTCTCCATGAACTGCTCCGGTGTGGGTCTCCACCACAGTCCTTCAGGAGCAGATTGCTCTGGCGTGGGTCCCCTGCACGGTCACAAACCCTGCCAGCAAAACTGCTCCAGCCTGGGCTCCTCTCTCCACGGCGCCACAGCTCCTGCCAGGAGCTCCTGCCTCCAGCATGGCCTTCCCTTGGTGTCTCAGCCTTCTTCGGGCACCCCTCTGCTCCAGTGGGGGGTCCTCCACGGGCTGCAGGTGGGTTTGTGCCCCCTCATGACCCTCCATGGCTGCAGGGCACAGCCAGCCTCACCATGGGCTGCACCACGGGCTAAAGGGGAATCTGCTGTGGCACCTGGAGCACCTCCTCCTTCTTCTCCACTGACCTTGGTGTCTGCAGGGATATTTTTCTTACATCTCTATCTGACTGTAATTTTCTCTCTTCATGTTTGTCCCCCCATTCTTAAATTTATTATCCCAGAGTGCTATGACTGCTGCTGATTGTCTTGGCCAGCAGCAGGTCTGTCTTGGAGCTGTCTGGCATTGACTCTACTGGGCACAGTGGAAGCTCTAGCAACTTTTCACAGATGTTTTGTGGTTGTGGAGAGGAGGAAAGGTCAAACAGACATTACTGCAAATCTCAGTTCTGCAGAAATCAAAATTCTACTTTGACTGTTAATACTTCCCCTCCTCCTGAGGGAAGCAATTCACAGATTGGTTTGAAATCCTTCACCACGCACCAAGAAGGAATAAACAAATTTACCATTAACTGTTTAGTACAGGAGGAAAGAGAGGGATTCCAAGCTACAGCCCACCTATTTATTCATAACATGACTTTCTCTACTTTGATGATGTTCCTGGAGCTAGCAATAAATCAATAGCATAGGATGTTTGGTAACGAGGAAGTTCTGATGTAAGAGTGGGAGCCATCCAAGGTGATATTGGGATATGTTTTTCCAGCAGGTTCAGATATTATTTTGCCACTTCTTAATCCATGGTCTGTACCAGGGCTAATCACAATCATCTTGTTTGCACTGTCCTGTCTGTCACAGCTCATTATACTTCATTACTCAACTCTTCATTGAGGTAAGACTGTGCTATTCCTGCTCTATTCTACCCCTTTGCCCTACCGTCATCTGACAGATACATGCAATATATAAATGCAATTATACTTTCCCTTGAATATACATAATTAGTGGGCAAATAGCTTAAGTTTTCACAGGGATATACACTCAATACATAAAAATTACGATAAAAACTAATACGGTGCAAACTAATCAATGGCCATCGGGTCCTAATCTTAACCCTTATGAAAGCAGCTTGCTTTATTCACATTGTACTAACTGTGAATTAGTCTTCTGTTTCTTCTATGCAGACACTGTCTGTGGAGTTCCCATTTGTAACTCAGACTTTACAGGTATTTGCTACTTCTTACAGTTACATCTACTGCTGGTGTTGTGTCTCACAGAAGAGTGCAGCAGTCATATCACAGATGCACAGCATCCATCAGCCTAAGGCATACTGGATCTATGAACTCTGGAAGGGCCATGCTGTTGTGACAACCCGCTCTTACCTCTTGATTTTGAAGGGCTAGTAAAAGTTTTGTAACCTTTCCACCTTGCATCCTCTGTGTCTACAGTGTCTGCATACCAATATTCCCACCCCCTGCCTCTAACTACCAGGAGTTTTACAGACAAATGCCAGCACAAGTCATCAATCCAGTCAGTCCCCAGAGACACACCTTTCTAGCAGTTTTAGTTACTGTTCTCCTGACACTTGTTTATTGGTGGCCTTTGTGAAGGCTCATCACACACAGTTCTTATTTACATTGTCCTTCTGACCACATCTCATTACACTCAGCTATTCAACTAGTGATCAAGGCAAGGGGGTAATACTCATGTGACACACACGCACCGTGAGGTGACTGCTACCCCATAGCAAAATTCTAAAGCAAGACAGACTACCACCACACTCAAGTGTCTGTTGTTGTTGCCTGCAAATGGAGACCTTTATGACTTGTGCATACTTCCTCACACTCCCAGCATGGAGGACAAGAAAGGTTACAGTGACAAAACTATAGTAAACATTGAAAATACCAGAAAGACAGAGATGTCTACAGCTAGTGTAACTCCAAGAGAAAACATTCTTTTCTCTTCTCAAAAAAAAAAAAAAAAAAAATTAAAAAAACCCCAGAATGACCCTACAGCTAATCCTACCTTACAGCAGAGAGATGAGAGCAAATATACTTTTCATTTAACTTGTTGTGGTTTAGCCCTATCTCTCAATTAAGTACCACAAGTTGCTTTACCAATCCACCCCCCACCCTGCTAATACTGAGGAAGGGTCGGAGGAAAAACAAGGGAAGCTCATAAAAAGTTGAGATAAGAACTATTTAATCATATAAATTAAACATATGGAGTTACTAACAATACTACTGCTAATAATAAGTAATTAAAGGAACAGCAAAATAGAACATATGATACAGGATCTCATCACCCGTGGACCGACACAGCCGGATTCCAAAACAGCAAGGCAAAAATCCCAATGGAGAGAAAAAAAAAAAAAGCTCCAAAATATGCAAGCCCAAAAGCAAAGAGAAAGCCCGCCTCCCTGAGCCCAGGAGCAGAGAGCAAGGAGAAGAAATTTCCAACATCCCCTCCTAGATCAATTCCCTAACAAAAAACACTCCTTCTCTGCTAATCCCCACCACATTGTCAGAAGGAAGACCAAGCTGCCGGGAGGAATTTCCTAGGTGACACCCCCCTCACCTTCCAGGTCGCACCTGTCTCAGTCCCCTTTCATGCACAGCAAAACCTACACGCCTTGCAAACTCCACCCCGCACTTCAAACTGACCACTCATCTTGGTGTATCATGGAATGAAACAAGATCCTGTGGGCCAGCCCAGGAGAGCAATTCATCCCTGCCCAAAACCAGCACACTATCCACCCTTTGTTTTATACCATTTACATCATGCTCACATCCCACACTGTTCCATAAATTATCATTAACCCACTTCCCACCTTTCCCATCCAACCCCCCCCCACATCATTCACTTAGTCTATGGACTAACTTGGTAAAATGTCCATTCGCCCATGACTTCAGGTTCCATCAGGTGTGGGGTCACTCAGGACAGGAAAAGGTGGAAGGGTTGCATGGGATCGTTTGGCGCTGAAGCCAGCTCAGGTCAGGTCGCTGCTGCACTTCCGGCAAGGCTGGACCTCTGCAGGGTGGGGTGGTTCCTGCCACAGCGATTGACTGTGACATAAAGCTCAGAACAGGGGTTAGTGACAGGAATTCATGTCTCTCATGCACTGTAACTTATGGGCTATTTTCTCCCAGAATCAAATCCCCCTGAGGCCCACAGTGGACTTCCCCATCTTCTCTCATTACCCACCATGTGCACCCAGGTCCTTGAGAAAAAGCAACCCCATGGATGGGTTTCCCTTTGCCCGAGGTGGGAGTAACCTAGACTGTTTTTCCCAGCATAGTTCTAGCATGTACTACAGGGACTTTATCTCCTACAGTCCTTAGAAGGTTTGAGTGTGCAGGGCCAGCTTGATTGACGGATCCCCTGGTATTAACCAACCAGGTGGCCTTTGCCAAGTTGCCATCCCAATTCTTGAGTGTTCCATGCTCCATTGCTCTCAGGGTGGTCTTTAACAGCCCACTGCACCGTTCAACCTTCCCTGAGGTAGGTGCATGCTAGGGATGTGGTACACCCACTCAATTCCATGTTCTTCAGCCCAAGTATCTCTGAGGCTTGTTCGGAAATGAGTCCCATTATCTGA
>NW_010240469.1:19545-58506 GCF_000690775.1 Eurypyga helias | reverse complement strand
TCAATGCCGTCATCCATGTCACGACTAGGATTTTGAGTCTTATTGGATCAGTCTTTTACACTGTTTTGGGTAGGTTACAGATAGGTATCTTAGCAACCTTTTTTAAAGAAGAGGTGTTTATTTTTAAGTTTCACAAAAAGCTTGTACTCAAGCCATAGAAGGTTGATTTTCAGCCAGCTATTAATTTGATGGAATTATTCTTCTAGAAAGTAATTTCAGTTTCCCCCTGAATTCCCTAAATAAAGGGTTGCCTATGGTATTCACAGTGAATTATTATTGTTCCAGAGGTATTTCATCTCTAAATAAAGTCTTTCAAGAGAGAACACAGGCACTTGGTGAAAATTCTGTGTCTAGTTTAGAAGGGTGAAAATTGTTGCTTCTGGTTTGGTACTAAAATCTGGACAAGAACATGGACTGAAACTTCATAATTTCTTAAAGACTCTCCTACTAGAAGGTTTTGGTTTACCTCAAAGGTAAGGCAACCTGATGCTAGTAGGGCAGCTGTGTGAGTGCATTAAAGCTGACACGGAGGAAAAAGTGTGGTCTGCTTGGATGACCACCTTTTTTCCCTCTTCATTCCAGTTTCTTATTTATAAAGGTAATAACAACTTTAAGCTTCCCAAGAACTTCTATTTGAACACCAAACCAATCAGCAGCATTGAAAAATTTACCTGTTTTGAAGAGGAATATTTGTAGGTCACTAATGGTAAAACCTCCCACCACAGTGGCAGCATGAATAAAGCTGTACCTCAGTGGAGTAAAAAAATGCTATAATTATTATGTTTTCAGCATTCTTGTAAAGTAATATTGTGGTATATCACACTAACAACTCATGTCCAGTGTTGGCCACTGTAATGAAATTCTAGCATCAGATGATCTAATATTAGGCAGGAGGTAGTATATTACACCAGAAATGTTCTCTATTTCCTTTAAATTTTTGGATTTTGTTTACTCTCAGCTGAATTAAGATTGTGATCAATTTTCTTTTTTTTTTTTTTTTGTCTTCTCCATATGTTGAGTCTTTTTTCCATTGTGATTTTCATATAATGCATTGGAGTGTTGCTATATAATTAACAGTGGCATAAATCAAAAATATTACATATTTAGTATACCAATTTAAGACATTGTCTGTCATTGATACAAACTATATTTTCAGAAAAAATGGATTCTGTGTTTCATACACAATATCATATTTCTTATTGTTACACTAAGTGAATGCATCAGGTGAAATGAAATGCAGTGATGTGACCAGAACAAATGGCGCTTTTTTGGATGTGTGTGGTTTTTGGGGTTTTTTGTGATTTTTTTTCTGTTTGTTTGTTTTTTAGAACTACAATATATTCTATGTAGATTTTCAAAGAAAACAGCAAAAGTAGACTTACTTTGGAAACTACTGGAATTTACTGGCAATTTCCAGAGCTTTAAAAGCAAACCTCAGTTTGAAATGCAAGTAATAGCCTATTTGCTTAGCACCTGTGGGAAGAAGAGTGCTTCATGGTATAGCAAAAATACTAAGGAGAATCAATTTTGCCAAGGATGTATATTATATCATAAATATGTATATGGTTTTCTGTGTGTACAATGATGTTACACTTTTTCTTTCAACTAGCTGTATCCCATGATTCTAAATATTTGTTATAAACCCTTATGTGACTTAAAAAACAGTTTAACATGACTAATAAAACCAAAGAGTGAAGACTGGAGAACTAACACAGCTAAAACGTATAAAATCATAAAACCACAAACAACAGTAACAGTTACATAAAATAATTAAATAACAATAGACTAGCCATATCATACTCAGTACATGCAATTCAAACTAAAAGAAGGGATTTTAACAACTGGATTTTAACAATAAAAGAAAGAATTGAAAATTTGGAAATTCAATTCTTTGGCAGACAAGAAACATTCTTCATATTCTGGTCATTGTATTGCCTCTAATCTGCATCATTTAAAACCAGATCCAAATCAACTCCAGACAGAATAGTCAAAACTAGGTAGAGAGTTAGAGGAGCAACTGATAAAAGCAGATCTGTAGAAAAACATCCTGGCACATGCCACACTCTTTTCCTTATGTCTTGTCCAGTTTTTCATATATTCACTTCTCTCCCTTTTGCCGTGCATGTGGCGATTCCTCTTCCAAGGTGACAGCAGCTGATGGGTGTTAGTTTCAAGAGTTTGCATGGAATGGTGGATATCATTTAAGAATATTTAAGAATCTCTCACAAAATTCACAATGTTTAAGGTCACAGTATTCTCTAAAAAATAGTTTACACTGTGGAAATCAAGCATGAAAACCCTCATTAATTTTTAGCCTTAAACTTGCTAAGGTCTTCTGAATCTTACCTTTCCTCTAAATCTGTAACAGATAGATAGCTGTTCTCAGTGTATAGAAAATACTGCAGATGTGGCTGTCTCTACAAACGATCTTTTCAAGATACGTCTTTTAGCAGCTTTTATTTGACAGTCGGTAAAAGTGAATGTTCCACAAAGGACAAATAATCAGGTTGTACAGACCATCTAATAGAGTTAATGCCAGAAGGAAAAAAGCATAATGTAGCACTTTGCAACAAAACTGTAGACTCTCGAGAGCTTGATTATATGTTTAGTGACACTACAAAAATGCCTTTATTCATTATTGCAATGTTCCTGAACACGTGTCATTTGAGACCTACAATAAGTATTTCATGTATTTGTGAAAATTGAGCTGTAAATCTGAGGAAACAGCTGCCATTAAAACCAAGATGGCTGTATTATAAGCCACCAAGACTTAAAAGGATTACATTTAGAAGGTTAAATTCAATGTCATTCTTCTTTCAGTCATGAATCGTAAAATCCATTCTGTTGGTTAGAAACCAGAAGTGATTCAAAGCTAGAATGAAATATGTATTAAAGAGGGGGTGAGGAGGAGTATGACAATTAATTCTGGAAACAAGAATGTAATTTCTGATTGCTGCAATAAAGATCCATGAAGGCTGTCCTTGGTTATTAAATAAAGCCAACCATTGTGCATTGTTATCTCAGTATCACTATATTTCTGAGATACCAACTATTCTGAAAATTGCAGTGCTCTGCTAACTGTCAGAGACTGTGAATGTAAGGAGCAACTTGAATACTTCTGAAATATGCTCTATGGTTTGTGAATTTTTTGGTGAGGGTCACGGAGTGTCAATATTGAGAAATATTTGCTTCTGGGCTGAGTGATAAATGGAACACATTTTTTAACATGGAAGGCTAAAGTAGTTTGGCTTGTTTTAGTCAAGCAAGTGCAGGCTATGGAGGATAACTGCCTTTAAGTAAATCAAAGAGAAAACAATAGGGAGGGGAAAAAGACCCCTCAAGCATTGAACACAAGAAGAAATGGATATAAAGTGGTTCTGAACACATTTCGATTAGGAATTGGAAAATTCCTAGTCAGAGTATCAGGAGTATAGCCTAACTATTTTTGAAATGGGTCACCATGGAGTAATACAAGAACAAGGGGCCTATTCTGAATGCCCAGCAGGTTGGTTGAATGATTTCCTTGTACTCAACCCCGGTCCCATTTTTCTACATTTCTACTGATCTCAGTAGTTTCTGTCTTTTCTCCATTTTGTAAGGATTAAAATCCCCCCAATTTATACAGAGAGGGTACTCTGAATCTTAACCATTCTGAAATTATATAACATAGAACTTGTGTTTAAAATTTAAGCAGGTATCTAAGCACATTGCTCAGATAGAACTAATTGTGTTTAATCAATCATATTCCCCTCTTGGGATAAAATAAATTGCTCTTTTGAAAAACTCTTTGGTATATTCAACCATTATCGACAGCACTGATTCTATCTCACAGTAAAATAATTGTTTCATGAGCTATTCTCTGCTGCTGCTTACTGTTTGCTGCAATAACACCTGATTTTTGAAGAAGGCAGAAGGCATACAGAGACTTGACTGGTCACAATTACTCACATATTGATACAGTTTGCATTAAACTGCTGCAGGACAAAAGCCTTAAGAATCCTGAAAGCAGGGAGCAGAATCCAGGACTGTCCCATCACAGGAGAGTGCTCTCATCCTTACCATTAGGCTTTCTGAAATAGTCACATTCCTGGCTGCAGAGGTGAGGAAAGGCTCAGACACACAAGGTTTGAGGTCCTGACCCTCCTAAGAGGTTGCAGCCATGGTGTATGCAGTGTCCTGTGCCATCACTCAGGGCAGTAGAAATTTCTGACTCTGTATCCAAGTTTCACAACGATCTTTCACTGCTGCCCTTGGCTAGAGTCACCACAGTCCAAGAAAGGAGTGAGATTTCCATCTCTCTCACATCCTAGAAGTTGATTTAAGCATCTTTCTCTCAATTCTGTGATTATCCTGAATAGCAATCCTAGGATCCTGTTGAAAATTTGCTTCTGTTTTTATGCAATCTGAAAATGACTCTAACATTCTGGTTCCCTCTTGCCTGCTTGGTTATATTAAAATCAAATTGCTTTGCATAGCTTCATTTCCATTTAGTGAACTGGTTCAAAATTTGGGGAGAAATTTCCCCAAATCTTTCTCAAAGAGAGAAATTGTGTAAGTATTTCAACACCATAAACAAAAAATGCTGTTTGATTATGAATAATGTTTAGGACATAAGTAGGAAGCATTTTAAACACCTTAGCACTGTAAGAAAAGGAGGCAATACATGTGAAGTGTCCACAAAGAACTGAACCACTAATAGCAAGACACGCAAGGAGCTGGAGAAAACAAGGTCAGATTTTTCTTTTTCACTCATCTATATTTCAGGAATTATAGCTGTGCTTAAATCAGTGTAAAAGGTGACACCTAGAAGGTTGATGATTCTGAAAAAAAATCTGTCATGGTATTGGACTCATAGGAATGACCAGAATTTTGAATGGATCTTGAATCCATGGCATCATATGAAAAGGTTATATCTTTATAGGATAAACAACAAAATGGAAGTGTTTAATAACATCTGTATCTCATTTCAAGCCTTAGAAGTGGAGAAGAAATGTCAGGAAACTGATTTAGTTGTATGTTCTTAGCATAAGTAAAGAAGTGATGTATGGTTGGGATATTATATTCAGGCAGAGGGAGCAGAGCAAAATGTACTGATATATTAAATAGTTACATTTCTATTGGATTGTAAATAGCATTGTTTTTTTCCCAAATATAATCTTGGAAAAGGCTTATACTACATTTTCTTTTGTTTCAGTCGCTACGGTATTAAAATGTGACAGTATGTAAGTTCAGGCAACAATGATTTTATGAGCAGACTAGCGTATATTAAAAATGTTGATATATACAATATTACCTTAGGTTGCAGTGTCAACAGAATATAGATTTATTCCCAGAAAAAAAAAAAAATCAGACAAGCTTGATTATGTATATAGAAATCTTCTAAATTATTCTAGTGCTCATGAAAAATACCAGGCTAGAAGGGAGGAAGGCTGGAGCCATTTTTTAATCCCAAGTAAGGTATATCATGGGCAGCTTCCTCCAGACTGGCCTACCAATTCATTTTCTTGTGGCAGATTAGCCCAGATTGTACCAGAAAGCAATAACAGCCAATGCTAGCTGGGACATCATTAACACTGGTATAAGATTTCTTTAAGGGTCTCTTGTTGGTGGTCCTTTTTCTATTAGTACTAATTTTCTTCTGGGTTGGATGTGATGGTAACGGCTGATTAATCCTTTATGCAATCAGATTTTCTTCATGTTCTGATCAATGCAGTTCCACAGTTTTCTAAAACCCATTTTGGTTCTCAGATGTTGTGTTTTGACCAAGATCCATGTCTTAAAAACGTAGAAGAGGGGATGCAATCAGAAGTGTCTAGGACAGTGTTATGATACATGGTTCGCAGCAGACACGGAGTGTTCATTTTGGTCCTGCCCCTTCTTTCACCTTTTTATCCCATTAAATGTTAAATCATTAGCAGTGAAAGCAAAGAATAAAGAAAAACAAAAAGGACAAAAGATAGCCAGCATTACAACAGGCAAACAGCTTCTGTACTGATACCATTTATAATACGTTTGTATATAATGCTTGCATTCTACAGTGAGAAGACATTAACATCAAAGGTTATTTTTTAGCTCATTATTTAAAAAAAGGGGGTAGTAAGCTCTTTCTAGCATTTCCAGAAATGGATACAATGGAACAACCAGCAACCTAAGCTACAGGGTTTACCTCTGTGAACTTGATTTTCTTCAGTGAAAATAAATTGATGCATTAAAATAGTCTCCTTTTTAAAAAGGAGACTGTAATAAAGTTGTGGTATGGTTGGCAGTAGTAGGGAGAGAAAAAAACCCTCCATCTTAACATATTGTCTTTGCTTAAACATTTATATTAACTAAGCTTAAATGCCTATTTTAAATAATATGTGGCTGTTCCTTTCATTTATTGTGCTGGAAAAATGGGTACAGATCATTCAGTCAAATTATTCTTAAAGTTCTGGTTTAATGGTAGCTTCGCATAATAGTCATGAAAACAGTCTCAGAAGCATGAGAAGAAAAATACGTTTAAATCATGATGCAGGAAAGTACTGAAGGTTTTTATAACAGTTTTTCTGAAAGCAGATATTTTGCCTTTATTTTAAAACTAGAAATTTGGAATAGTACTATAATTATAATTCTGGAGATTTAGTACTCTTTTAATAAAAATCTCATATACAAAATAGCACTCATAAGAAGCAGCTAAAGATCTGAGGAGGAGAAAGTTGGAGAGTTGCCAGTGTTATAATCATATGAATATTCAACAGAAAACTTAAATCCAGCATATTGGCAATGTCAAGGTAATTTTAAAGCCTGAGAGTTCAATGGTTAATTTTTACTTTTATTTACTATAATTACTAGACTATGCTTTGCATTTGGGATATAGATGTAACATGTAAAAAATCGGTGGGTGAATCAGAGACATTTTAAGAATCAGACAGCAATGTTCATATGTTTTACAGATACCTTTCAGAAAATTAAGGCTTAGCCATGGTAATAAACCATGGTTTAAACTAATCTATTTACCTTTTTTTCCATGGGAAGCAATGATAAATAACAAGTATTTATTAATATAATGATAATGTATTTCTGGATTCTAACTATTTCTATGTTTACATTCACTTACATTAATGAATCTGGCCTAGAAAACTTTGATTTAGGTTAAAAGAGTGCTTAGGACATTCCAAACTACAAAAGGGGGACATTTTCTGAGGTATCTCTGGGTGAGAAATACACTACACATACATGCTGCTCAATGAAAAAGCTGTATCCCCTTACCCTCTCTGAAATCAGGCTATCAAGTACCGCTCACACTTGAGATAGTATTGGAGTTGTTGATGGGAATGGCAAGACTGCGATTGTTTTCAGGAGAGTGGCATTTCATACTTAAGTCTTCATGGCACACATCTGGAAAAGCCGTGTTTGAGTTTGCTGGGAAAAGGTGTACAAATATCCTACTGTATGGAATTAAAGTAACATCCTATTTTCTAGTCAGTCTTTTGGGTGAGTTACTTTCATAATTTACCAGTGAAAAACCAGAACCGGTTCCATGTTCTAGGAACTATGGCTAGCAGCAGCTTCCTTACTGGAAATTCATTCATGCATCTATTTTTAAGATGAATTGTACATGTGAAATATATTAGCCTAATAACTTGAAATCTTATATCAAAGGCCAAAACAAAAGAAATGTTACTGGGTTTATTTCAGTTGGGCTGCACCCTCCATACCAGGGACTGTCTTTAGATACAGAAATGTTTATTTGTAGGATTTATATTCAGGCTTATGAATGTTAATTTGCCTTTATACCTGACATCACAGCAGTGTCTACATTGTGGTCTAATTTAAACTGGCACCAAAAATGGGTCTTTGTATATTATCCTCCCACCTCCCCTCTTTCTGTAAGGAAATGGACTTGCTTTTTTCTTTGCATCTGCAAGGTATGTAAACTGTTCAATTGTCGCATTTCTTGTTCCATACTTGACAGGGTTTCCTCTTTTAAACTCAGTGAATACTCGAGCAAGTCATTTGTGTGCCTGCAGCTTTGTAAATTCAATCCTTACATCGTCGTGTGTAGTGTCCTCCTGGCAATTACACAGTGTGAGCAAGAGTTATATGGGAATACAGTAAATGAATGTGCTAATAAAGGTGAACACAGAAACCAGAAGTAAACTTGCAGAAAGCTGTATGTAAAAGCAAAACCCCCAAAGAAAGACCTGTGCTCAGCACAGCTGCCTGAGCAGCAGCAGATCTCATCAGCTAAGCAGAGAAGCAGATGCCTTCCCTCAGCCCTAGATTCATCTTCCACCTATCCCGTGAATTCAGCTATAACCCTCTGTCCTTGAAAACACAAATATTGTCATTTTGCTATATAGAAAAAGAGTAGTTCTGATGAACACTTAAACTGAAGTAGTAGTCTTCAGCAAATGAGGTGTCATACAATTTGTACTGCACTACTGATTACAGTCATTATGATAAAAAGTGCAATACTGGCCTATTTAGGCCACTTCCTTAATTAAGAAGTTGACCATTGGGAACTTACCTTTAATTAAGCACACTGAATACCACATTAACCTCATTATATGCTGCTATAATGTGCAAATGAGTATCCTGAAGGTGGGATTCACCTGGCCAGACTTTGCTGTTCTCAAGCAAAGTACCCTCATCACTTGTGAGGGTGCTGTAGATGCTGTCTCATATTTGCTGCTAATTCAACCTTAATTATGCATGAATTCAGGTTCAATTTTCTAATAAATGCTAATGAAGAAATTACTTTGAGACTTTCTTCAGTTTCTGCTTGGAAACTCTTGTATTTCATACCACTAATGAATTATGTTCTTAACTTTATTATTATATTTCTTGAACAATCAGAATTTCTGGTTCATGAATCACATCATTATTATTTTATTATTATTTTATTTTTATATGATGCAGTGTAGTTCTGAATTATAGGTAGATTTTCTTTTAATTCTATTGCCTACCAAGAGGAATGCACTGGAATTTTTCCTCGCACTGCAATTTTTCCCTATTGTTACTACTGCAAACCCTTGAGGTAGTATATGGAAGGGTTTACTTCTCCTAGGGGGAAAAAAAAAAAAAAGTGAAAATATGTAGAAAAGCCTCAAATATTTCCTACAAAAAAGTACTTTGTTCATGTATTTATGTGTAGAGGCTCACAGGTTATAGAATGGCACACTGCCATTTAATTTCATAGAACTATGGAAAGCTAAATGTATTTAATCCTGCTGAGATTCAAGCCTTTTGTGCTTCCTGCAACAAATCAAAATTATTAAAAACTATCTGCACTCAGAGTTTCCACAACTGGTAAGTTGTTTAATATACTCCACACTAGAGGGAAACACAGGTAAGAGATCTAAAGTTATTAAACTTGATCAATGCAGATTGATAGAAGCAACATCAGAAGATACGGGGACTAATGTTGAAATTTAGAGGGAACAAGCAGATAAAAAACATCTGTTTTGGGGGACCATAATGGATAATGTAACAGGACATATATTTTATCTGAAAAATTATAACCAAATTTGCAGAAAAGTTTAGACCAACAAAGACAGTGATGTGACTTGATGGCAAGCACAGTTTTTAGAATTATCATCTTATCTGAGTATATAACCAGCATATGACACAAAATATTACATATCAGAAGAATTATAAAAGTATATGCACTTCAGTAATTCGTATCATTGTGGAATTTTTACCTTTTTACCTACGTTCAAGTTAGTGGTTTTTTTTCCCCAGTTTCATTAACATATCTTTTAATTTTAGTGAGGAAATACACGGTAACCTGGAAGTAGTAGAAAATTATGTTAATTGCATAGCAAAGTGATTTTATTTTCTTTATCATTGTTGTAATCTGTTTGACATTTGCATTTTTTCATATCCTGCCTGCCAAAAAGGGTCCTCCTTGGGACTAGTAACATTTTTCTTTCCTCTTGGGCTGACGAGTTGACAAAAATTTGAGGAGGTGAGGTAACTCTTGACCTCAACACCGAATCATCTATTTCACACAACATTTTCAAAATATGTCTTTTATAGCTTTTTGTTGTATAGGGAAACAACAAAACCGAAGCGACACAAAGCAGTGATTCTGCTGAGTATCTGTGGACTGCACACTGAGGGAGGTGGGCTTTTTCAGCAGGCAGTCACATCTTCCCTCCCACCTCTCTCTATCAGTGAATCCTCTTTCCTGTCCTGTACCTTGGTCAGTCTCGGAGGAATGCAAAGGTCCTACATGGCACATAAACTGCCTCACATATTTTATATCTGCCTTGAACATGTTTTGTGCACATTAGTAAAAGACTAAGCAAGATGCAAGGTAACATAGGATCAGACCTCTGATATTTAACATGATAGAAGGGATTCTTGTCCTTGATTACTTATGTTTTCTTCTTCATTTATCCTGTATGGTAGTAGCTATCTTTGCCAAATCTTTGCACATGAAATAGTTTGAAAAAAATTTCCCCTAAAAAGTCTCAATTTGCCTTCCCTCTATTTCCTTTACCTTAGCATAGTTTTTCTGTAAATTTCATTTTTTTCCCCATGCTTTTTTTTTTTTTAAAGCCATAAGATTTAGTATTTTCTAGTTACTGACACCTAAATATATATTTTCTGTTAGAATATTATCACAAATTAACTTATTCTGACCCCTCAATCTCAATATAGGCAAACGATAAATTTAGCCATTCATTAGCCATTCCATATGTTCTCTACTGCTTCTTATTACCTTGTCAGGCAGTATGCCCCTGTGCTTTGACTTCATTTTCACACTTCATTCCAAATCCTTCTGATAACTCCTAAAGCAAACATACAGGCCAGGCAGGAAAGAAGATTAACCCTTCGGTCTCAAAGGTAAAGAGACTTTGTCTGGATTAGCAGAGAAAAATGTTAGTAGGGAGGGAGACAGAGGACACCACAATTTGAGTAAAGGGGATGGAGTAAGCACACGATAAATGCTGCATAAACACTGTACATTTACTGCTAGTTTGGCAGTGGAATATATACATTCCTTTGCATAATACATTGTAATTTACATCAAGCATCTGTATGCCTGCAAATTGCTTAATGTGCTAGGAGCACTGGCAGTAAAAGAAACACAGAAGAACCTGGCATCTAGAATGGTTTGTCTGAAGGACAGAGGAGATGAGAGAGGCGAGTTTCTCTGCTTTATAATCTGACTTAACTATGGGAATTGGCAAAAAAATTAAGTCATCTGAGAAGATTACATTTAGCATCTTCAGTTCCACTGTGTGGATAAGTCTTCAGGAAGGGTATGTGGTACTTGACAGTATTCCTGCATCTGTCCAGGTCTGTCTCTTGGGGCGTGGCCCGAGGCAATTTATTGTGAAGGATAAATTAAGATGTGGAGGGGTTTTGACTATTGGCTAATCTCTTATTCAAGGACACAGCTCCCATGCTGGAAAGTTGGATGCCACACATGGACTTGAATGTTAATTCCAACACACATGGAGTTATTCGATATGATGGTTCCAACCGAACAATTTTTGCTTATTGGGTTAGGGCATAAATTTATTTTAGCAGCAGTAATCACCTATGGGCAAGTTTGCACTGAGAAAACACTTTGTAATGTACCAGCAGACTCAGTAATCGGTCACCCTTCCTGGTGACTGACAGGACTTCAAGATGCTAAGATGTGGGTGGAATTTGAACAGTGGTGCTGAAAGCATCAAAAGGATAGTCACAGCTGGTTAGATTCGGGCAAAATCAACCACTCTCTTGAATAAACAAGCATACAGTGGGAGCTCAAGGAACGTGTACCATCTGAGGGCAGGGGAAAGCCATCTCATACGAGAAGTTACTAATATTTCCCATATTGTAGCCTTTTTCATTTTAGAGACTTAAGCTTCGTTAAAGTGCTACAGATAAGCACAGAAGTAGTTGGAAGAGTTAAACAATTTAAAAACCTAGATTTTCTGTGAAAATCCAAAAGCAATTGAACGCACTCAGGAATAAAATGGAGTGGGAGGTAGTGTAATTTCTTTCAATGCTTTTACAATTAGAAACTGGTTTATAGTCCTGTAGTGCTAGAAGAGTAACTAAAAATTGAGCTAGATGTTGTTCAGTCATGGAATAGTTGGTGGTCCCTGTTCTAAGACATGAAACAGTCAATGGAAACTTTTGGCTGGGAACAAGAAGCAAAATATATGAATGAAAATAAGGATGGAAACAGTAGTGGTAGCAAACAGCATGTAACTCCCACAGTTTTTAGGGTTAGATAAATGGAAGGAAAAATGAAAGATGAAACAGAGAGACAGTAAAAATGAGAGAAAGGAAGACACGTAGTTGTAATGAAGCTGAGAAGAAAGGAAATTAAATCAGAACAATCAAAGTCCCAAAATGTCTGCGGCTTCTTCTGCTACCTGAAGCATGTTTTCTTCTACAGCCTAGTGGAATTGGACTCCTTACTGTGACTTTCCCCATTATAATTCTGGTTTGAGAGCAGAGGTGAGCCCAATACAGCTTCTTTCACAGTGGGACAGTAACGAGCTATTCTAGCTATTCTATTATCTGGATTTTTAGACTACCCCCCTCTGTTATTATACATTCAAAAACTATAAAAGGCTCCTATAATAATCTAATTTAACTTTATGGACAGCACAGACAGTAGGATTCCATAGACAGTCTCTAATTTTGAGCTACATACTTTTTTCCATACATACAATTTTTCATCTGGCTATACTAAAGTACATATTGTTTGCTCATTCTCTGTGACCTATCATACCCATTTTTTATCATTCTCTCAATCTTTATATCATCTGCCAACTTTGTCAGTACTGATTTTACATTTTTTTCCATTACTTAAAATGTTAAACAGAATGAGACCAAGAATCAATCTTTATGAGACCCAAATGGAATCGACCCCCTCAGTGACAATTACCGTTATGTTTTGACTGCTGGTTAGTCAGCTTCAATCTAGTCAATGCATGTCATGTTAGCTTTGTATCATTCTACTTTCTTAATCAAAGTGTCATACAGAAACAAGACAAATGCCTTACTGATAATTACTTTTTATCAGTTGGTTTATAATCTTATGGGGAAAAAAAAGGCATATGAGATTAGCCTCACAGTATATATTTTCCAAAAATCCATTTCATTATCATTAACTAGATTACCTGCCTCTCATTTTCTATTAATCAAGTACCTTATCAGCTCTTCTGTTGCTTGCCCAGGATGGACACTCAACCTGTCCAGTTTATAATTACACTGGCCACTTTGTTTACCTTTTCAGATATTGAAACAACACTAGCTTTAATTGTTATTTGAGCATATAATTGTAAAGAAATTTTTGATGTATTTCTTTACCTGGTTAAAAATTTTATAGTATTGGTGGAAAGTGATTAAAAAAATTGTAGTATCAGTGGAAAGTGTCATTAAGCACTATTCCTTCATCTGCAAATATGTTCTATTTACAGGAACTAACAGGTAATTGTATTTTGCTTAAAAAATAAAGAGTATTCATATCCCATGTTCATTCAAAATAGTTTATACGGATTAGGAGAAATCCAGCCAAACAATGTTATGTAAAATAAAAACCAAGCAATGAAACATCAAATGCTCTTTCTTTTATTTTGGAAGAAGACACAGAGTATTATTCTCCTTTCAACAATAATGTGGAATTTATTACATGCTGAGCTACTCATCTGAAGTTTTTTCTCTAGTATAGTCTGCTCACATAATGTCACATATTTTATCCCAGTTTGCCTCAGGTTAACATGTTTTCTGGCTATGTTGTTAAACTGTTAAGTCTCAAACCATTATTCATGGTTTCATTATGATCATGAAGAAGTATCCACTAGATATTTGCAACAGTTATGAGAATAAGCTCAAACATCCACTAGGTATTTGCAGCCATTACATGAGTAAACTCAGTACTTATTACTATTATCATAGGTATTTATTGTTCTCTCATTTCTTTTTTACAAAAATTTTTAATTTAAAATTTTTGAACCGAATTAATGCTCCAATGTGGTAGGCCAGGAGCAAGTTGTGCCTTCATTCAGAAGGTCACAGCTTAATATGCAAATGCTGTTTGCATCTCACAAAAGGATAGAAACACAATGTAGTTAACAATAGCAGTTATACAACTTTTTTATTCTTACTACCTTTTATTTACAGACACTTCAATCTACAGAAGAAAACCATCTCTGTTCTAAGCTGATAAAAAATAAGTTCATGAAGTTATAGTTTTCCTGGTTTTATTATAGTGACCATAAGGTTGTTTTAAAATTGTACTGTGGGGGAACATTTTACATGGTAGAGACAGTCAGACACTCTTACAAAACAATGAGTTACCAATTTAAAGAATGGCACCTTAGCACTGCACTTTGGAGTTAAAAAAATAGCCAATAAAATGGGTATCCTTTACTGTAACTGTGCATGTAACAGCAAATTCCCCTCCCTCCTCCCCTAAAAAAAAAAAAAAAAAAAGAGAACAGGAACAACATAGAGAACAGGAACAACATAAATGTGTGAAAAGTTTAACCCTGTCAGTCCTTTTTTTGTCTCTTTCATTCCTTCTCTTCATGGCAGCTGTTTGTGCAGATTTCTCAGTAAAAAGAAGCAAGATTTTTAAAAGATATTTATACCATTAAACATTCAGCCTTGTGCTTAGTGGGGTTTTTAAAATGTCTATCCATAAAGCATACTGATTTCCAATGCCTTGACTTCCATTTGTCACTGTGTGTGCCTAAACACAAAATGTGGATATCACCTCTCTAAAATCAATGAGATTTAAAAAAGTATCCATTCAGCTCCTAAAATACAAGGACACATTTGAAAAAAGTATCTTAAAAAAAAAACCTCTTTAAAAAGTGCAGTGAGAGAGAGTGAATATAGTAAGATGCAAAAGTTTTAATGGTTCATATTTTTACAGAGACAATAATTACACCATATCTTTCAGGGTCCTACTTGCTAGATTTCCAAATAACTATTTTGAGAGTAACTAAAAGAGTCTCCTGTAAATCACAGACACTTTGACAACAAAATCACATGTGAAATACAATGTATTTTAATCCATTTACTATTTTTTTCTGTAGTAAACAATGGAATAAACTAAAGAAAGCGAAAGGCAAGTATCACTTTTATATTTCTATGTTCTGTGTTAAATTTTCCAAAGGACATTCCAATTTACTCAACTTACAAACTACCATTCAATATTTGAATACCTATAATAAGGACAGAGGTAAACTCCAAAGAAAGAGAAAAGAAATTGAAATCAAACTATATTTCTCACAAAATGCATTCTATCTTGTTTATATAGTCCGTGAATTAACTAATTCAGGGTTGCTCCTTAATGTAGTACTTCAATGCATTTACTCTTGACAGTTTCTGTCCAAATTCCTTTCAAAACTACAGGTCAGAATTGCCCTCAGAATGTCATTCTTTGTCTAACCTGAACCCAGACTCAACCCTTGAGTTGTCTGACATCTGAAATCAGTCTACATGATCAAGTCCTTTGGGAGTCCACTACAAATATTTTGGTTTGCAAGGAGTAAGTCCATAGTCTATAAAATAGTTCTGGGAATGGAGATGCCATGCTGAGGAGAAAGATGGTGATAGCTTTTCCCTGAATTATTCATTTTAGATTTTTATTTAATGCTTCTTCCTATGCCATATAATATTTGGGTGTATTATCTAAAAGTGGAGTCTTCACTGAAGTGGTGGTGTTACGCTACGAACGAACATGCCTAGTTTGACCTCTCAAAGCTTTGATTCAGCAAAATCCCTAAAATATATTTGGCTTTGATTATATGGTTAACATCACCTCATCCAAACCATGTACACAAGTTTAAGGGTGAAACTGACATACATTAATTTTAAGTATTCAAAAATTATGTGCTGTCTAAACCAGTCATCTAGCCTGGCTTTATAGTAGTTAGACTATAAGATGCCTCTGCAGACTGAGTAATTCCCTCCAAAAATGCTACAGGTGGCATTAATTGTCCTTCAGAGATGCTTACTTTTCTCCATTAATTATTGAGGAAGCCCTGACAACAAGCTAGGGCAAGGAAATTAAATTGCCTTTCAAGAAGAAAGTAGGCCCAAATTTCTTCAGTGAGATTTAAATATTAATTCTAGCCTGCTCTCTTTAATAATAATGGCAACAGTTCTACAGGTTTACACAGAAGATGCAGCAGGTTAATCACAACTTTCTGACTCAGGAGTATTGCTGTATTGCTGTTTTTAAATGTAAATTTATTTTATTTAACTGGTTTGGATATAATACCAATAGAAAGTCCCAACCCAAAGTATCATAACCTTCAGTAATTTTTATTCTGTACTGTCTTGGTCATGAGGCTGAAGTCAAAATTCTTTTCAGGGACCATAAAATATTCTCAGCTCATTGCAGCTAATTAATTTTTAGGTTTTACCATTTGTTTGAATGGGTATCTTTTCCCGACAGCACTTGAGCTTTCTTTTAATTTCCACTATCAACAGAAACCAACAATCTTTCCAACCTATTTTATGTATTCTTTTTGTGCCCATTATGCCTCCACTGAGCCTCTTCCACCACAATTTTTCTTTACAGAAATGCTACTGTTCAGTCTCTGCTTTGTTCCAAGCTATCACCATGGACATTTGTTACTGGGTATGTAATTTTATGCTTGAAGCTCCACCTATCAAAAATTGCTGCATCAACATCTTGTCCTCTGATCATAACACAATTATCACTTTCAGAGATAATGAACCTCATCAAGGTCTTCTTTTCTCATTTTCATTTATGAACAAGTTTGGCTACTGCCAGGAGTTAATGAAACTAAAAGAGAAATAGAGGAGGCAACATTGTCAAGCTGATGTAACATTGCTGAGAGAGTGACAGGTTGATTTTTATCACAAATATTAAGCCAAACATTGAATGGGACCATGTATCCTGCTTTAACATTAACAGAATTTTATGGGATATTTAAAAGCATATTAGACATTATAATTAATGATTAAAACATTTTATGAGTTCATGAAAAAAAACCCAAACAAACAAACAAAAAAAAACCCTCAACAGACAAAATCAGCTGTTTGACTATGCATTGAAAAATGTAACGATTTTCTAGTAAGATACATATATTCAAATATTCCATGAGAAGGAGCATAATTATTGCTGCAGCTAACAAAATCTAGCAATTCAAACCTTTCAATATTCTCTTTTTGGTAATATTTGGCACTAAGTGTTGGAGAGGAAGATGGAAGGATTATAGTGATAATTATAGGAAGAATTTCTCCAAAATCTGTCATTAGCTTATACAACGACGCAGGTGGACCTTTACTAGTTTCAAACCTTAAAGCCAAACCAAACCAATAACATTAAAGAAAATGTAACTAAGAATAACCTCACTCCTTGATGGTTCATATTCACATTAACATTCTTTCTATTCATTCTATAGAATCAAATAAAACTAACATATGATCTAAAACCATAATATGTGTAATCGATAATACATGTATTACAATGTATGTTGACCAATGTTTATCTGAACTCTATAGTAATAAATTACCTTCCCACTTCTGCACTTCAGATCAAAGTATATGTTTTTATTTACTGACTTCTAAATCATATACACATTAACACTTTTAGAAAATAACTTTTTAATACAATAGTTAGCTTTTGCAGAGCTGCTACTTCATACTGTTCTCTCTGTTAGTAATTGTGAAGAATTAGACTGCTATTTTGATGTTAGGAATTAGCTTTTTTACAGTAGAAATGGACCAATACAATATATCTTTATACTGTGTCATGTGCTTCTGTGGTATAAGACACAGTCATCTCCAGAAAAACAATTACCTTTCTGATGTTATGGTTCCTATTATTTAATGGATCAATTCTAAAATCAAAAACTGAGAGGACTACTTCTAATTAGTGTGGAGAATGACAAAGACCAACCCTGAAAACTTGATACTTAGTGACATTAATAGAACAGACACCTAAGTTCTTTTCAGAATCCAACATTATATTCTTATATTATTAACATCATTATCTTAAAAAAAAAAAATATGCACAATAAGCTCATTTTTATAAGCTTCTCTGACCTGGGACCTTTTTCACACAACTGTAATTCCAGCATCTGGTAAGACTAGTTTACAATTTATATTCCTTATATCCAGGCTATAATATAAAATGTAGGAGAAAGCAATATCAAACAAAACCCAAAAACCCAAAGGAACAATAAGCACTCAAGGAAAAGGAAAAAGCACAGAAATATAAAAAGACAACTCATGTTTATTTAATGAGTGCTCCTGATGGGGAAGAAATCCAAAATAACCACTGACATTTTTGTGATTTTGACTTTTTAATTGCTTGTTTGTTCCTTTGGGAAGCTTGCTCAGGCATCCGTTAGAATTTTTCTAGCTAAATAAAGCTGTTGTTCATGTACTTCAGATTGCATTTGTAACTACCTTCCTTTCTTATTCGTTTTTGCATTCACTTTGAGCTACATTCTAATTTGAGCTATAATGCAATGTCATAAAAAACTAACATAATTGTACATTAGAACTTGCATATTCAATTGGACAACAAAGAAACATAGAAGCAAACTAAATGCCATACTGGATTAGTCTAGTGGTCATTTTATAGAGCAATTTAGGTTTAAAAAGAGCAGGACCAAGAAGCTTGAGACTGAGTTAGGCAATCTACAGTTGGCATATGTGTGGCATAATCTGCCCCCTCACAGTAGTCACATGCTACCTTCTAATTTTTAGAGACTGATGTAAGCATAAAAGCCATAAAAGGCAGAATTTAACTTCTGAATGTTTATTTGTCTTTAATTTGGAGGACTCTGACCTGATCATCATATACTTAATTCCTCTCTGAATCTCACTAAATTTAACCGAAATAAACTCTTGAAAGCAGAAGTGTCACAGTTAACTACATTTTATATGAAAAAGTACAGATAGGCTTTCAGGGTTCCACCTTTGAACGAAATTGAATGTCCTCATGTTCTTGTGTTATGAAACAAGGAGACAAGTATGCTGACCCCCCTCGTCTGTCATCTATTATACTACATACTGTAGTTTTTCCTCATGTTCTCTCTTATCTCATTTCTAAAGCAAATAACCCTATCCTTTTAAGACTCCTTTCATGTGTCGTTTTTCCCTGTAGCTTCAGTATTTTCACCTTTCTTGAGCTTCTTTCATTCTGCAGCATCTTTTTAAAAGCAAAGTAACCAAAAGCCCAGATAAGACTGCAGTATTGACTTGTAGACTCCTGATTTGATACTCCCAACTTTTTGGTTTGTTTATTACTGGCATTTTTGAGAAGAAAGCAAGCTCCTCTTTCTTCTGCACTCTACCTTTCTTTTGGAAATACCACATTTTGTCTCCTTATCAAGTTGCCCATTGTCCTGATTGGTTACAGCTTTCTGGAGCTCTTTACAGCTCTTTCTGGTCCTGATTAGCCTAAATAATTTAGTATTGTTGGCATATTTATTGTCTCATTGCTCACTTGCTTTCCAGGGACAGTTCTTGTATGAAATGCAACTATTAATCATTTCTCACAATGAAACTTTTCTTCTCTTTGGTCCTCTAGGTAGATTTTTATCCATAACAATACTTGGTCTGTTCATTCACATTTATTTCATTTCTCAGACTCCTGATTGGAGTCTTGTCAAGGCTGACAAGACTGTGGAAATCTACCTAATGTATACTAACAGGTCTCACTGAGCTCGTACATTCAAAGAATTCTAAAAGATTCAACCACGTGTGAGTTTGGGGTTTTTATCAGAAAATTATCATTCTCAGCCTTGTTTGTTATGTATGAGTTAATGTGCAAGTTTGTGTGACTACAGGCCTCTTAGTCCATTCTAATAACTTGAATACAGAGGTAAATTGCCAACAAAGCTCACGAGATTCATAGATATTAAACTTCTACAAATTTCACAAATGTAAGACATCAAGCAGAGACTAGAGGCCTTATTAGTATATCCACTGCAGGAGATAATGCAGTGTGATGAGCTTAACCCTTACGATACATCAGAGAAACCACACAGGAGAGGTCTGTTGTCAATGTTTGAATCACAGGAGAAACTCCTGACAGCTTAGACCTTATTGGGTATTTGAAAATCTATCTCTTGGTGAAAAAATCTCTCCTGTGTGGATTCTTTAATGTCTGGTATAGCATGGACTTCAGTTGGTCTAATTAGGCAAGATGAAAAATCATATATTCAGGGAAAAAAACTTCTGGAAATCACACTCCATAGACTCTGGTTATCTTCAGGTTACTTCTTATCTTTTTTAGGCCCTTCTCACTAATTGTTTTTCAAAGTGTGTTTTTATAATGGCATTGGAGTCAATATTCAGTTCTTTTTCTTAGTTTTAACGTTAGCTATGCAAGCTTTTTTTCATGTGGCACTCCACAGATATGTAAAATGTGCCACTTTGCTCAATAGTAATTTGCCCCTGTATTATTACTATTTCAATTCCATTTTGTTCTGAAAGTTCCTTTCTCTCTAATTTGTATATTCCTTGACTCCGAGTAACTTTGATCAACTTTAAAAAAAAAAAAAATTCTTCCTTCAATATGCCATTTCTCTTTGCATGACAGCAGGCATGAAAGGGCGTGTAAAGAGTAGAAAAGTATTGACTGCAGTGAACAGCAGTGGAATAGTGACAGTAAAGAAATACTGAAGGAGTTTTTCCCTGGCTGACAAGGAAAATCTCTTGTTCAGCTTTTACGGTTATTTAGGATTAAGCTTCGATTGGAAGTACTTCACTTGGATGTTATGGCAGAGGTTTGTGATCTGACTGTGTTTCACACTGACAAATACTGCATTTGTTGTTGGGACTCTTTGGTTGAAAACTTGAAGCTTTTTTCTTTGCAACTAAAAGCTGTGATTCACTGGTCAGGTAAGAGGAAATTCAATGTCAGCTTTTAGTTTTACAGTGAAATATTCTATTTTTTTTCAGAATTTTCAGGGTGAATTCAGCTTTTCTGAATTAGAAAAGGTTCCAGAAACTGAGGTGGTGTAGTAACTATTTCTTTTTTAACAGCCTTCTGTTAAGCCTGTGACTATTTTTCCACAAGTGAGACAGATGTTCTGCCTTTCTAGCATGTAGCAGCCAGTTAAAGTTTACAACAGCTTTCAGGAGAGGAATGGTGAATTTCAAGATATTGTTTATATTTTTTTCCAACTTTAATAATATAGTGCATCATTTTCCACAGTATAGTGTACTTATAATTTCAAGAAGGGTTTATTTAAGCATCCCTTGAAGTTATGAAATTTTACCTATAGGATTATTTAGTTTTTTACCTCTGATTCTGAACTGAATAAAGTGAAATCCATGCAGCACAGATCTTGTGTTGATAAAACTTAAAACTGAGGTGGTCTCAATTAAGTATGTAAGAGAAACTGGACACCTTCAGGGAGTAATGTTCAGCATAGCAGCAAATGATGGAAATAAAGGGATGTATACCCCATTCCTGACTGATGTTGAAGAGCCTTGAACAGCCCTTGAGGAAGTGCAGTGAAGCATGGTTTGAGTGCAAAACACTTATACCTCCAGAGGACAGAAAAGATCTTGAGAAGATCTTGAGAAATAGCGGAAGATAGATAGAAATTCAGGATGCAGCTGACTCCCCAGTACTAGTACCAGTTATGTGAAAGAAACTATCTAATTAATAGCAACAGATGATGGACAAAAAAAAAAAAAAGAACACCCAAGGATTTAGTTTATATGGAATTCAAAGAATATAGGCAATTTCTTGCTAGAACTTTTGAAAAACAAATACCTGTTTACTAGTAACTCAGGTGTAAATATAAAATATGTTGAAAGCTTTTATTTTCAGTGAGATATATTAGATGTTTTACCTGTTCTAGTTGAAATGTTGAGGATTTGTGCTGGTTTTGGTTGGGATAGAGTTAATTCTACAAGAAACTGGGAGGAGACATAACCAGGACAGCTGACCCAACCTGACCAAAGGGATATTTTGTTCCATAATAAGTCATGCCCAGGATGCAAGTTGGGGAGTGTGGGCTGGGGGTCCTGCTCTGGGGTCTCTCAGGCCCTTTCTCTCTCTGGTTGTAGCTCTTGCTGCTTGGGGACTGGCTGGGCAGAGGTCAGCAGGTAGTGAGCAGTTGTATCATTTGGGAATTTTTTCCATTATTTTCATTACACGTTATTAGTATCATAAAATGAATCATAGAATCACAGAATGGTTTGGGTTGGAAGGGACCTTAAAGGTCATCTAGTTCCAACCCCCCTGCCATGGACAGGGACACCTTCCACTAGACCAGGTTGCTCAAAGCCTCATCCAGCCTGGCCTTGAACTCTTCCAGGGATGGGGCATCCACAGCTTCTCTTGGCAACCTGTCCCAGTGCCTCACCACCCTCTTCACGAAGAACTTCTTCCTGATATCTAATCTAAAACTCCCCACTTTCAATTTAAACCTGTTCCCCCTTGTCCCATCACTACAGGCCTCTGTAAAAAGTCCCCCCCAGCTTCCTTGTAGCCCCTTCAGGCACTGGAAGGTGCTATAAGGTCTCCCCGGAGCCTTCTCTTCTCCAGGCTGAACAAGCCCAATTCTCTCAGCCTTTCTTCATAGAAGAGGTGCTCCAGCCCTCTGATCATCTTCGTAGCCCTCCAGTAATAATATTAGTAGTAATAGTAGTAGTAGTAGTAGTATTGTTAGTAGTAGTATCATAATTTTATTTCATTCATTTTCAATTGTTAAACTGTTTTCATATCAATCCATGAGTTTTCTTGGCTTTTCCTCTGATTGACTTCCTCATCCCACTGGGGGAGGGGGGAGGTGAACGAACATCTGTGTGGTGCTTAGTTGCTGGCTGGGGTTAAACCAGATTGAAAAATTTTAACCTGATAAACTCTTTATAATTTAGAATTGGTATTGTGTCCAGGAGATCTGTAGTCAACTGAATTTGCTAAAGATTTCAGCACTAATGGCACTATGAAGTCCTTTTCTCATATCTTTGAAATTGTAAGTAATTTAAGTAGTAAATTTAAGGGTGCACTAATGTATAAGGTGTGGAGATTTAGAGGATTCTAAAACTACCAAGTTAGAAACACCCACACATTCAAATGTGATCCTCCACTTACTACACCAAGCAAACTTATTTATAGATATAGATGAAAATTAATAAGCTTTATTATTCCTATTTCTGAAGTTTTTAACACTGAAATTATCCAAAGCAATTTTTATATAACAACATAAATAACAGCTCCTCTTAGTTTTACACGTTAATTTGACACATATTATATAACCATTACCAGAACTTAAAGAATTGAGTAGCTATTGATACTGGTTTCTGCAGAGTTTTACTAATTTACTTTGGGTTTCTTAACAGTTTGGAAACATTGTCTCATATTGGATATAATAGTATTATTGGGTATTTTCTTGAAATTTATAGCAAATGGCATGTTCTAATGATGTAACCTATCGATTACATTAGTGGAAAGTGTCATATTGGACAGGTGAGGGTTATAACCATTTCCTTCATTAAATACTAACAAGCTGGTTTTCATAACTCTTCTAATTTTATTATGTTCCCTACATTTTTCTCTGCTCATTAACTATAATCCAAATAATCACATATCCACTCACAGCAGCTTGTCTTTCTTAATTCACCTATCACTTTCTACACATTCCCTTGCTACCTACAGCTTTCCTTATTTTTTCAAACCTGTCAGCCCAGTGTAGAGCACAGAAATACTAGTAAAGAGAGAAAGAAACAGTGTTCCAGAGAGAAAACTAAGCAATATTAAGCAAGTAGCAATGAGTTCTGAATTTAGATAAGTAAATTTAGGATTCTGCAGATTTCTGGGGTTGCTCAAAAATTCTGGCTGAAGAAGTGTACATGAAACAGACAATGAAGGGGAATTAGACTGGGCATGAAGTTTTATGAGACCAAAGTGTTTGAAAAGTTCAAAAGAAAACATGTAGAAACTGTACTGAAGAAGAATGAGGGAATTAATGCAAGAGATGAGGAGTGGTTAACGTTTCTTTCTTCAAACAAAATTTGAATGGAAACAAGTGGAAATGGGTGTCACCACCCTAGTAGTATAATTACTGACCCTATTTGCCTGTTTGAATGTTTCCTTTCTAAATATAAATGTACCTAATAAATGATAATTAGAATTATGACAAGAGGTTAAAAAGAAAAATATGACAAATTCCACACAATAAACTATCTATTGAAACTCTCAAAGTCAAATGGCAGATAAATGGAAAAGTAACTAGAAGAACATGGAAACTTTAAGGTGCATTACAGGGAGGAGAAAAAAAATAGAGAAATACTGATCTTAATAACGAGCAGCAGATGTTTTGCCTTTGACAAAGAAGCAAGAAATAGATTACAGGTGATCAGCAATAGTAGTCAAATCAGTAACAAACTGAAAAGCTGGAAGAGTAGTGGCAGGGCAAAAAGGAGTTCTGTTTTGAGGGAATAAATCCATGTAATCTGTACTGCAAATAAAGTGACTGGTTGTCATGGTGCCTTCTGATTACTGGAAGAGATACAAGTTCCAGACTTCTTTGGGAGTATATTAAATCCTGCCAGTGGATTACAGTCCTCAGGAGAGCAGGTAAGAGTGAAATTAGCTTGCCTTGAGAAGACTCGTGAAATCTGCTAGACGTTTCAAACACTAAACAGAAATGTGAAAAATAGAGAAGAATTACTAAAGATTACTAGTGATTATATATCATATGTGCCACTGTTTGCAGAAGAGAGAGCTTGGCATTGCTTGTGATAGTGAAGGATTAGAAAGACTTTGAGTTAGATGACCTCCAAACCAGAAAAGAAGAAATACTCATGTAGTTTTGAAGTCCAGTAAACAGGTGTCAAATACACTTTAAGCTAGTTAAGAGGTGCAGGAGAGGGGGAAAGGAGAGACCTTCTTAATTAATGCATGTGATACAATGTTCTAATGCATGAGGATGAGCTGATGTGGAATATAAGTGGTAAGACTTAGAAGTATGTTAGTACATTTGCATAAATGAAAGAAAAATAGATATAAAATGGCAGGGATCATTCCCTGGTGATTCTGGTGGAATTCTTAAAACCTGATCTTGCACAAAGCAAAAAGCTTAGCAGACTTTTCGGTATGATAAAGTGTGATGCCTACAGCATCAGCATTCACAGCATTATCACATTACTTTTTGATTAGGTGGGAAGACAATAGTTGATATTCTGTAACTAAGGGCACAAAATATACAAAAATTAGCTGGAGAACATTTGTAGCCTCCCCATGGTAGGAGAATTGAAGCAAATATTTGTAAGACTGTCCCGTAATGTAATCTAAATCAAAGGATATTTCACTTCAGTCTCCAAGTGTTTTCTGTGGAAAATATTGTTCCAAAATAACTTATAAAGAATGTTTTGAAGATCTAATCTTAAGATAAACAGTGTAATCTAGGAGTTGCTTGATTTATTTCCACCTTGTAATATGCCCTCTCTTCTCCATTTCTTCTGCTAAACTAATGTGCAGTCATGTCGTGACAGCTGTGATGCAGCTTCCATGCATCTGCAACTTCTGCCTGTTCAAATGTTCACCCAGTAGCCATGCTCACAGGTCTCCTGTCCCACCCACAGCATCTAACCCAACAGTCGGAATAGCCAAGTGAAAACTTTCCCTTATAAGAGTGTCTTTTGCAAGCATATCAAAGAACATGTGGGGTGTCCTCTCAAACCTGTCTCTATGCATTCGCAATGAACATCAAGAAAACAGTGAATATATCAGCTCCTCTGGGAGCACAACGGGCCCCTACTCCAAGGGTTGACTAGAGCCTGAGGATTCGATTACAGTGGATCATATATACAACACTAAAAATGCATTTATAATACAACATCTGCACAATTAATGTTAAAGCTGTAATAGGCATTGGGAGGATTATATGTGTTCTTCAATGGTAGCACTATACCTAAGGCAAGACAGGTTTGCCTCTAAGCAACAGATGAACCTGCTTTGGGAACTGAATAAAATTTCTTTGAAAGTGCAGAAATCCTTTATCTTTTACTGTAAATACTAACCAGAGTACTCAACAGCAAAGTTACAATTTTTCCTTTAAAACTGATAATCTCTCATTTCATTTTATCTACTGATTATTTTTATTATGGCCTACATTTTTTTTCAATGAATAGCAGCTGTTCCATTTGTTCACATCTTGTACAGTATGTTTCTTTCTCTGGATGAATCTGGGAAGCAAGAAGGCTTCAGGTTGTCATGTACTGGTTGCTGTACACTTTGTCAAACAAAGCATTCTAGAATGGGGAACAGCTTGACCCCTTTGGGGGGAGCAGATGGAAATATTCAGGGGGCGATGTTTCAGAGTGCAAGTTGAGGTAGGCAGAGGTACCTCTGCAGAACATTTGAGCTTGGTAAACTGCTGAGCAGAGAGTAAATCTAAAGCTATCCCCCCAGGGTGATAGAGCGACCATGTAGGGTTAGTTTGTTACAGTCCAAGAATGCAGTAAAGGTTGCTGGATGAAAGAAATCCTAAATGAAAGGTCCTGTTCCTCAAGGACATGGCTGAAAAAGGGAGTAAATTTTGTTTCCAAGTTCCCCTGCTTTTCTTATTTGCATTCTATTTTTTCCCTCTTTTTTAAGAAGAGCGTTCTCATTCCAGTAAATGTTCTAATAAAAACAGGTCTATAAAGCTCTTTAGTCTTGTTGGAAAGTTCACATAAAATAAAAGGCATAAGCAGAATTGCCTTAAAGGTCTGACTGATTTAGGGTGTTTGGGGTGTAACCTCACTGGTTATACACTTGCTAGTGAATTCACTAATGAGGTTATTCACTTTAACCTCATTAAAAAGAGAAGTTATCATTCTTCATTAAATACATTCATGTGTTGAAGTTCTTACCCCTGTATCTCACTTTGAATCGTATTACTGACTCGGAGCCAAACCACCCTGGGAGAATGCCAGATAAATTTCCAAAATGTCAGTGGCTGGAGGCAACACACCCATATAATGGAAGACAAGTTTCTCACTCCATTTTCCCTGATAGATCCCTTAGATGCAATTATTCCATTGGATGCCTCTGTTTGTGCAAAGAGAGAGTTTGTTGTGGGCCAGCCAAATTCTAACGTGTACAAAGCTAAGCTAAAATCCTTTCTGGACAAGTTGCAGTGCTGTCAATGTGTGCATGATTCCCTGTTTTTTCCTTTAGGTATTGCTGACTCCACAAGATGGAAGTCAGATGATGTGCAACAAAACAGCTTAAACCAGTTCTTGCTTGACAGGACTGGGGACAGTGCTCTCCCACAAGTATCCTCCGTAATGAGGGTACCTACATTTGCTCCTTTCTCATCCCATCCCTACTACTGCATGTGCTGAAAATAGCCTTTGTTAGATTCACTCATTTGCTGCGATGAGCATTTCAAGTGCTGCTGTCTAGTTGGCAACTCTTACATCCTCCCTTACTGTGATTGATGAGCCTGAAAACTGTATATTTGGAATGTAGTTTAGGATTTAAGTGACCAAATAGTGTCCCAGAATTCAACCAGTTATAATTTAATTTTCTATGTGGCAGAGTCTGAATAATCTCTTTTTTTAATTAAATGTATCTTGGATTTAGTTTCATGCTCTTTGTACAAATATGTCCAGCATATCTTGGGCTACAGTTACTATACATGGGCAAGTATTACTTTTCATTTACATTTTATAGTAAATTTTGACAACAAGTAAACAATGCAATGAATCAAATTAATGGAGAGGAAATACTTACTGTTTTGTATCATATGTTGAAACCCCATCCCTGGAAGTGTTCAAGGCCAGGCTGGATGAGGCTTTGAGCAACCTGGTCTAGTGGAAGGTGTCCCTGCCCATGGCAGGGGGGTTGGAACTAGATGGTCTTTAAGGTCCCTTCCAACTCAAACCATCCTGTGATTCTATGATTCTATTATATTCTTTCTGTAAAGGTTTGGCTCCATGAGGCTGCTGTATTTAAGAGCTGATTTAAATAATACAGTATTTTTCAAAGGATAATAGGCATCTGCTGGTAATGGGCATACATACCACAGCAGTGACTGTAAACAGTTTAAGTATAATTTTAAAAAGTTATCAATTGTGCCTATTAAATGGTTTGAGAACTATGAAAAACAAATTATTAAAAAAAAAAAGAAAATAATATAAATATGACAACAGCAAAAGGAGCAAAGTTTGAAAACCTTTGAGGAATGTTTGTGTTTTCCACTACCTATTAATGTGAATCCCTTTTTCAGCCAAAAGGGATTTACAGACAGTTAATCCTGTAAGGATTAATTCTATTACTAAGTTTCTCAGAATTATGTGTACCTAAGTTGTGTTGTGGTGATTGGTGGTGTTTTTTTTTTTTTTTTTAAAGCCAGTTTTCTGATAAAAAAATTTTTTTTTTTGTGGTTTGGGTTTGGGTTTTTTTTTTTCCTGTTAAATATTTGAGTTCCTTAATACAAATGCATCTTTAGTCTGCTTGAGTTGAAACATCAACATTTTCCTTAGTATGGCTTGAAACTAGAAAAGTAAGAATATTAAATTATCCCCATGGAGATTGAATGCAAGAAAAAGGTAGTTTAAAAAGTTTTGTTTAGGTATTTGCAAGTTTGGGACAGGCTCTCTGTGAAGCAGAAGAGCTGGGTTGCCTGCTGCAGCCTGACGAGGTGTTTGATGAAGCACAAAGACAGAGGAAGTCCCAGATGGAGTATTACTGCCTTATATATGCAAAAATTTAAAGTTTTGTTGTACGTTCTCCATCTGCCACCTCTCTAACTGGTATGTTGTAGTCAGCAGCCACAGCCTCTGACCAGATGAAATAAAATATATTGTCAAAATGTTCACTGGCAAAGTTTTTACAGCAAGAACTAGACTTGCTTGAGTGAAAGTTTCCATCTCCAACCGTGGAACCTATAAGCACTTTCCTTAATTAAGAGTTTTGAAGCCTTATGCGTTGTACTCACTGTATTCACAGACCTACAGTTTGTGAGCGTGGTCCTCACAGCGTCTTACCTTTACCTGCCCTGTGCAAACCCTTTTCCATTTTACCTCTCTTCCTCAAAAACAAAAGAGGGAAAGTCGGCTGTAGCCAGATGCAAATCTCTCCCAAAAATATATGCATTGTTTAGTGCCTTTGTTCTTTTGCAGAGAGTTCATTAAGTAGAAATAGGAAAGTCCACTAAGTGAAGAGTCTTAATCAGGGAGACAAGTCTGTGGATTTCAAAATCCTGACGACACTTTACCCTCCATGGAGTCAATATAGCAGTGTCCTCCAAGCAGAAAAATAGTTTCCTTCCCCTTTGTCTTAAAATATATTACAGCCAAGAAAGCAGAAAGCATACACATGTGAGGAAGTCTTAAATATCAACAGATGAACTTACCTGCCCTACCAGGCTCAGGCTATTTCTTTCAGAAAAATCATCTAGAAGAAATACCCCTCCTCATCCACCCCCTCTCCCTCATTCTAAGGGGATTGAAATGAAAAACACTTAACTGAAAATGCACTATTTTCAAGGATAATGGATGAATGGATTCCACTTTGTTATAGTTACAAGCACTGTAGTCAGCTATTACAATTCTATAATACAACTGGAGCAATAAATAGTTGTTTTGGGGTATCTTTAAGAAGCAGCTTATCACAGTGTACAACAGTGCAAATTCAAAAAACATGAATACTTCAGCTAAACTTCATAAACTGACAGACCTGAGGGGCTCAGGGGGCAATCTGATTATATACTCAGATCACTTCCCACAGGTCATTATATTTCACCCGATTGCCCCTGAACTGAGTTCAGTAACTTGCATTTCAGCTAGAGCGTATCTTCCAGGGTAGAATCCAATTTTTATCTGGAAAGAAGGAAAGTTTAATAATTCCCTTCAAAAAAGAATGGGAACTTGGTAGATGAATCGTAACAATTTGAAGTTTTCGATCAGTAATGTATTGCTAGCCAACAGTGGGTCAGTGACCTGTATAAAATACAATAATGATCTCAAGACACATCACAAAATCCATCTTAACTCCAACTAATTGGCATCCCTGTTGGCACTTTCAGAAGAAATTACGAGAACTGAATGAGCACAGAAAATGAGCTTCTCTCTCATTCTTATGCGGGACTCTCTTTAGCTTAAAGTTGAAGGTGGTGTGGAAGACATAAAAATTTGCACTACTAGTGGTTCTGCAGTATCTCTTCTCTTGGGAAATACAGAACTGTTCCCAGATTTTTTTGTGGAAGAAGTCTCCAGGTTTTTTCTATTAATAAATGTGAAAAATCCAGAAAGCATGGAATAAATCAATTCATTATACAAGCATACAAAACTATCCTGTACTTCCATGGCCGGACATTTGAGATGGTAGAACAGTTTTTCCTTTTTCATATATCCACTTAGATATGGTGTATTTAAAACAAGTTCTTCACTTACTGTTCTCATTGCTTAGGGAATACTAAACAGGCAGGTCAGGCTTTTCACTCGTTGTTATCAACTCCACTTAGTACTTTTTTATATTAGTACACATTAATTTGTGATTTTATTATTGCTGCAGGGCATATACACATCATTATCTTTCAGGGCAGTGGCTCATCATTATGGTGATTATTCAAGAGCGATGTGTTGATGGCTTTAATGGGCCAATAATCCGGTGATGAAGGCTCTGTAATGGAATTCAGTATTATTGTGAAATCATTCAGTACTCCATAGCGATATGATTTGCAGAGCTCTAAAGTTGTGCAAGTAGAATAATCTGTTAATACACCTCTTTGCAGCTTTTCAGGGTTGTTATCTATGTGTTTGTTTAAGAATGATGGCTTTCATGGGTGTGATATTTCCTTTAGCTACTGGGGACTCTGATAATATGGCAAGTTCTGTATTATTTTACTAGTTGTCTGCAACTGCATTTGTAGAAAACGTCATTGTTTTAGATGAAACTAGAAAAATTATTGGAAGAATATATGACTTTCGGTAAAGAAAATAATTTGTTACAATTTGCAAAAGAACTTGTAAAATGGCCATTCCTTTGATCTTTGAGAAAATGACAACAAATACAATGGAAGGATAAAAAATTAATATATCTTTTATTACTTGTTTGCTAAATGATAAGACATCAGATGCATGTGAAGCTTATAACAGCAAGTTATTTCAGTCATATTTTCCTCAGTTGCATAGACATGTGAATTTGAGTATATAAAAAAAATTTCACTAAATCAGAAAATTTTCTGACAGTAAAGACTGTAATTGTACAAGATTATTATATACAGATATATATGAATATTTGTGTACATTTGTGTAGCTGAATGCTCCTGAGAATCTTCTTAGGAGCAAAGAAATCTCTAGAGTGGATGATTTTTGTTAAGAAATCATTAATATCACAAACATGAAATAAAGTAAATCTACTTGCAACCACAAGCCTAACAAAAACATCACTATTTTAGAGATAATCTGTGGTGTTGCACAAGGATGAATGCTGCAGGAACAGAAGATAAAAACTTGGACTAGTTAAGTAAATATAAATTTTTTTTCCAGTGAACTGTCTAAAGAATTGCTGCTGACAAAGAAATGGAAAGACAGTTAGCACAGTGTCTTTACTGCCTTTACACATAGCTCTCATTATTTTCTTTACACTCAGCTGCACAAGATTGTAAGCAATCACAGGCTGATCTCACTGTGTAATATTTCTCATGTTAATGTCCCTTCTCTGACTTAGAAAATATTTTCTTGATGCTAACCTTGATCTGTGAGTGTAAATATAAACCAATACTTTCTTTTGAAATCAGCATGGATATGCAATCCTGAGAAAACCTGAGATAATCTACTCCCCAAATAAGAGCTTTAACTTTTTTTAAAGGTTTGTTCACTATTTTTTTAGCTTTATTTGTTCAGCAAATAAATTGACTGTTATTGTTTAGAGGTTACAAGCTTCATGCATCATCTGTAATCATATTTAACTAAGAACTTAGCAGCTGTTTTTAAATCATACATGATTCAGGTTGTACTGCCTTCAGTGGGTACTAAATTTCAAACACATGATTTAATATTTTGAGAAGCTGAGATAAGACCTGAATACAAGGTGATAACAAGTGGTGGTCATGATATTATCTTAGTGCAGTAAATTAAAGACATTCTAGAATCAATCTGATAACATGGGAAACAATTTCAGATTACAAATTACTAGCTTGGCAGCACTGGAAAAACTGTGTGTGAGGTGATCTGAATTATCTTGTATGGCACTACTGATTTTAAAAAGGGTTATCTGTAAAATAAGTTTCCTTCTTTTTCTTTCTATTTTTAGTGAACTTGTGGTTGACTTGTACTTTTATTGATTATAAAATGAACAAAATAAACAAGGTTTACAAGAAATGGTGAGCGATCAATAGGCAGAAGACAAGCTTTCACTGAATAAACATACATTTCTATAGTAAAGGGCAGAAAAAGAGGACTTAGTTCCTGTTTGTTTAATCAGTAATTCCTTTCAATGAAGCATTGTGCCAGAATACTCTGATTTTCTCTCTTGAAACCTGTAAGGAAATTTCTCTAGATAGGTGATTCAAAGAAATTAATCACTAATCTCTGTTGTTCAGTCTATCAGAACAGAAAGAAATCCTAAAAATATTTGGTTTGTAGAACTTGGAATGGGAACAATATATTTTTCTCCTTCAAGTGCTGGTCCACATGTGTACAAAATGTATAGACTGAATCCGAAAATGTCTGTCAGTAAATACCCATGCCAGCTGACATGACATCCGTAGCTAATGAAGGTACTTCTGAAATCTGGTCCAAATTGTACCAGTAGGCTTACATTTCCCCAAGTTTTTTGCATGGCCAAAAAGAGTGGCTTGGGTAGCCTGAGAAACAGCTCAGCAAGTAGCACTGTTGAAGAGTTGCAGCCATAGATTGCACAAAATCCTCAACATAAGGATGTTATATCGACATCCTCCAGCTGTCATTACGTTGTACTGTCAGGTGGTTAGGGGATTTTTATTCTCGACTGACCATCAGGATTGCATTCTGTGCTAAGACTGTAAGCACTTAGCAGACTTATAGCTGCATATGCAAAATCTTCTTCTGAAGCATCCCTTGTTGTCAAGCGCTTCGGCCATTGCATTAAGATTTTCAGGAGCAGGATTTGTATTATTTCTGGGTTTGGTGTCGCATAAGGTTATCTTCTTCTTCTGTCTGATGGTGTATTTTCTCCTATTCCCCTTCACAGAAAGAATAGTCATGGTTCTGCATGGCAAGCAAGCTTCCTTTTCATAGCTTTGTCAGATTCTTTCTAAGAGACGTAGCAAAACATTGATCTGCTCCATTGGCTATTTGGGCACTGGGGAAAATAGTCCTGCCAAAAACAATGTATTTTCTAAAACAATGAAAAAGCCCCTTGACTAAAATAGGTAGAAAATGCTCCCAACTTTGAAATAATCATGAATAGTGCGGGTGTGCGATTTAGTCCATCCCTGCATTGTGCAGAAGCCTCAGATAGTACACCGCAGATGTAAACACTGGTACAGTGTAGTGCAGGAGGAGGGGGAGGCTGTTGGAAAGGGCAGTCTCATTCAGATGCTGCTCACGCTGTTTTGTGTAAGAATGCATCAGAGTCTTTATGACTTCCTGGGGTAGTAAATTTTCATCCTGCTGACAACAGAAGTAATTGCTGTGTGCAGAATAAAATCACTTGTTTAAAAGTTTAAGTTCTATTTTTATGAGCTATGCTTCCTTATTTCTTAGTTTAACTTATCAGAGATCATCAGTACTGTTGTTACAACTCACAATAGGTATGTTTGTGGAGAAAGCATAAACACTTTTACAAATTAACATGTTACTATCGAGGCCATAAAAGTAGTATAACTTTCTTGGTTCTAAAGTTGGATATTCCACATTATCCTTTGTATTGATTGCAGATGATTTTAAAATCTTTTGGCGTTTTGGAGTTGTCTCCATTGAAATTTCTGCAAAGGAGTTCAGAGTTCTCTTGTTATAATAGCTCTCCACTTCAGTACAAATACACGAATGAAGGGAATGCCTTCATTAACAAACAAAGCCTCTATAGATGTTACCTTGTCACAGCTGCCTCTGCTTGTTCTAAAACTGTAGTTGAAAAATAATATCATAAATAAATTGAGTGAGAAAAAAGATTAAAACATGGGAAAATGTTAATATACACTAAGTGGTGTTCCACAAACTACAAAATTGGGATTTTGTTCTGTAGGCAGTGGCTCAAACACAGCTGACAAAAGCCCTTTTTCTCCTTTAGAGCTGCTGAAAACTGTGTATATTTCCTCAATTGTTTTTTCATGCAAGAGCATATATCAAAGCCTCTGTATCAGCTCAAATTTTCATTGAATTTCATAATCCACTTTAAGTCTTGATCTTTAAAACTCTGCTTTCCACAGACTAGAAAAGAATCATCAGATGTGGTGGGTCTTAGAACAGTTACCATTATTTAATGTGCCTCTCAAGATCTCCAATGTGCTCATAACCACATAAAAAATAAAAAGTCTAACAGATTAAATAGTATGTCGGAAATTCATAACTCATATAAATCTACTGAGTTCTGTTAAGTAGATTCCTGTTATTAGGAGGAAAGAAGCATTCTTGCTGTTTGCATAGGAAATATGATGGCTTCAAATAAAGAAAAATTTCATCCATTGCAAAAACATTAAGTAAGGATAACAATGGAATTGTTTATATCTCTCAAATTGTAAAAATAATGATGTGATGCTGTGCCTTTTTCACACAGAATTTCAAATACTTTCAGAGAGCTATTTCAAATCAGTGTCACAAAATCACGTGAAAATCAAATTTTTGGGAAGTAGAGTTGAGTATATTGGAATTTAAACATTTTATCTTTCTCACACAGTTTTGTGAAAAGTTACACCTCTCAAATAAATATTCTGGGGGAACATTTCTTTTCAATAAATCATGTCATTTGAGAAGAACCAGGCTGAAAATAGCAGTACTGCTTTATTTATTTAGAAAATGTACCAAATTATGTGCACTATGTAAGTGTATCCTTTTGAAATATCAAAGCTCAGAAATGCTTTATCTGACTTATTTCTCTTTTGCATGTCTTCCTTCACATTTCCATTTTTAGATGGACTTACTCGTTTCCCATACTCCACATGTTATTTCCTGCTTGGAAATAAACAGAAGCGTAGTCTGTTCTTTCACATACTGATAGGGTTTATACTTCTGGTTTTAGCAATGTCTTTAGCATCCTCTGTTCTGATAAAAATCTATTTTACCCCAGGCTAAGAGAGTTGTGTGGCTCAGTCTCTCAATGTTCATTCCACAACTGAACAACTTTATTCTGTCTACTGCTGCTTGAAATTTGTTAAATATCGCTTTTGGCAGGCAATTAATGTATATGATTTGTAAAAGAAAAAAAAATCAAGAACAGGACCTATTTGAACATAGAAAATGTTTCATTTTTTTTCTGATCAAATTGAAAGTGATTGTGCTGAGACTGCTTTTATATTTCTTATGTCTAGTTATGAATATGCAGAAAACTTTTTCTGCATTATTCATATTTTTGTTTCTACATACATGTGGTATTAGTGTATGCATCTAATACTACATTATTAGACCTAGTTCTAATGAACTACACCTAGGTCATTGAAATGTAAGTAATTTTCAAAAATGCCTCCCTACCTGTGTTTGGGTATAGATATATTACAGTTTAGAACCTGTAAAATATCATATGAGTATTTCAAACAGTTACAAATAATAAAACAATTTCATTAGGTCAAAATATAGCCACAATTGCCTGTGAAAAGGCAAAATCTTGACTCAACACTTTTTGCAACAAGTTTACATCCAAGCAAACTCTTTAATGCTTGCATAGAGGTATGCCTTAATGGACAAAGTGAACTAGTAGTGTCAGAACCGAGTTTTTCTTTGGCTTTTCCTTTGGCTTGCTTTTGGACATTAGACAAATGAATTACCTGTTTCTGGCAAAAAGATATTGTACAATACTGTGTTCAATCTGACATTAGGATAGGGAACACTAAGACCCTTGCTAAAAGATGAAAAATGCTCTTACCAGATATTATTATTACCACGGCTTTGCAGAAAACAATTTTTTAAATCTGTTTTGTCAGCTTACAGTGCTCATAATAAATTGATTTCTATTTTTTGTTACTCCATATGTTCATTTACACTTTTGACATTAGTTCTGTTCCAGAACATAAATTATTTAGTTGCTTAAGACACAGGCATTGTTTTTAGGACACTAAAGATAAATATAATCTGAACCTGAAGTCTGGAAATGGAGAGTTATTCCATTTACATTGTGTTCTATTTCCAAACCAGGTAGTCACCAACTGGAGATCCTTTGGGCACAAGATTTCTTTTTAATTACATATTAAACAAGACCACAAGTTTTAAAACTAGTGAGGAGGGCTTTTACCAGGTATTGATGAAGGCAGTAATAATCTTCTAGTGACACACATAATGACTGCAGCACTTAAACTGTGTCTTTTTATCTCCTTTGGCTTCTCCAGTAGAGGAAAATCCAGTCTCTCCACTTGGATTACCAGATCCAAAAGCTTTGTCTTCTGTAAAATTAAGGGATGTTTCTTAAAATTGAAAACCAATCTAGAATACAAAGATTAACTCCAGACAAAATGGATATGTGTTTCAATGTCCACCATGTTTCCAGGTGTATTACCAGGAAGTTGAGAAGAGGGAACAAGAAGGAAAAGCCTGTTGCATAGCTAGGGACAATCCAGTGCACAGCAGCTTTCACCCCACTACAGGGCAGGGATGTGGCTATGTATGTACTCAGACCCAAGAACTACCATAAAGTGTTGCAAATACTTTGAATAGAGTTAATATATGAATAATATTTTAAAATGCACAGATATGCAAGCACAATGCCATGGAAAATATGTGTACTTTGTGTGCAACATGCAGAGTATCTTGGGAATCATGCTGATACAAAAAAACCTATTTGAGTAGACACTAGACAGCTTCTTCGTTAAGGTAATTTACATATTTACAACTTTGTGTTTATTTCTGAAAGAAGAATGTTTTTTCTGAGACTCAAGCAGACTCAACTTACATTAATAATAAGATTTATACTGAATTCAGTGCCTTTTTGTTCAAGTCATTGGTAAAGACATTTGTTTCACTGTTGGATAAATTATTTGCAAACTTTCCTCAAGAACAGCTCAGAAGAATTCAGATTGTTTGCTGATCTATGATCATTTTTATTATAAAGAGAAAATGTAATGCTTAGGTGATGCCTATGCTTTTGTTACTGCTTCTACAAAACACAAACTTCAGAACTGTTGTTTCCATAAAGGCTGAACTCAGCAGTACGTCCTTCAGTAATTGCTGAGAAGCCTTTATGCTGCTTTGTTCAAGTCAGAATTTTCCAAAACCAGGATCACTTAAAGTGTTAGTTGCAGCACGTAGAAAAAGGAGATAGTGTGTATTGTGGCTGGCTTGCTTGTTTGTTTGGGTTTTGTTTTGTTTTGTTTTCCCCTTTGGTGGCTTGACTTACTCCAGAAAGAGAGGTTGTGTGTATTATACAAGCAATATGTTTACTATCTCAGAAAAATCGCATGTAACTAGAAAAACTCAAACTGTGATCTTCTGTTCCTGCTGTTGCTGATATCATCAGTTATTATTTTGTCTTGTCCTTTCCTCCATATCTCTGTCAGATGGATTGCCATAACGTATCTGGAAAGGGCATGTGTGAAACATATGACATGATTCATTTCATCAAAGGTCAAAATGAGATGAAGCTTTGTCTGACCTTACGAGAACAAGTCACCCACCATAATTGCAACATTTGCTACTGAGAAAACAAGACAACCAACTGACACAGAAGGAGAGAACAGAAACTTGGGTGGAGGTAAACCAAAGTCCATGACTGTCTCACCCATGCAATAGGACGGTGTAAGGGAAAAGAAAATAGCTGAGGGGCAAGGCTTAAATATATTTCTGTGAGGCTACCACACAACCCTGGGAACAGATACAAGGGAAATCAGGCTTGTCTATTTTCCATCAGCAGCTGCATGCAACAGCCACTGAAGCAGCAAAGCCATCCTTTTTCACATAAAATCCCTCCGAGACTTTGAAGCTCAAAGTAAAATGTGCATTTCTCATTACCATATTTATAGTTAGGTGACTATGTACAGATTCTCACTCCTTCATAATTCTGTAGAAATTCAGCCTTTTCCCATTCCTATTCATATTCCTCCCTTCTTCATTATTTCTGTATTGACAATGTACTTTCTGGAATGTTATTCTTCCAGTGTTAAGCTCCTGATCACTTAACACAGATCTCTTGGAAAACGTCTCCATGGGCTGAGAGGTTTTTTTGTCATATTTTTCTTTGTCCATTTAGTAGTTAGGATAAACAATTTCTTCTACAGGGCACCAAGTACTACTACTACAGTTCCTGCAACTTGAGTACTGTGTTCAGTTTTAGACTCCTCACTTGAAGACAGACACTGAGGTGCTGGAGCATGTCCAGAGAAGGGCAACAGAGCTGGGGAAGGGTCTGGAGCACAAGTCCTGTGAGGAGCAGCTGAGGGAGCTGGGTTTGTTTTGCCTGGAGAAGATGAGGTTGTGGGGAGGTGGGTGTCAGTCTCTTCTCCCAAGTAACACATGATAGGACAAGGTGAAATGGCCTTAAGTTGCATCAAGGGAGGTTTAGATTGGATATTAGGAAGAATTTCTTCCCCAAAAGTGTTGTCAGGCACTGGAACAGGCTGCTGAGGGACGTGGCAGAGTCATCATCTGTGGAGGTATTTGAGAGACATGTAGATGTGGTGCTTAGGGACATGGTTTAGTGCTGGACTGCGCAGTGCTGGGTTAACGGTTGGACTCAATGACCTTAAGGGTCTTTTCCAACTGAAATGATTCTGTGATTCTACTCAAGTCTTTTTTTCCAAATTAAAGTAAACTGAGTAAAAGAAAACAGGTCAGCAAGCAAAAACTAAAATGGTAATGGCTGGCCCAACAGCATCACAGGCTGTTGTTTGAATATGATGATCTGATTGGTAGGGAGGGAATAGGGTCATCATGAACTAGAAAGGCAAACAA
>NW_010240469.1:8581-19508 GCF_000690775.1 Eurypyga helias | reverse complement strand
GAAGCAAGCCTCTCTCATTCTGGAGTCAGAGATAACTGCCTTTCATCTCACCCTCTAAGATAACTGGAACAAGCCAGAAGTTTTTAAGTTTCATTTCTAAAAAAAACCCTTCATATCTAACTGATATTTTACACAAGCACCCCTATCCTAAAACTGAACTCAAACATTGGTAAGAAAAACCATGGATACTCTGCTTGATAGACAGTTCACTTGAAGAATAGTATAAGGAACTAATGAGTCATAGAGCATTAATCCACTTAAAATACTTGGTTTACATGGAGTCAGGTTGAGTCATGGAGAGCAACGACCCCACATGTTTTTCCAATGGACAGGTATGCAGCACAATGCCATATTAGAGCTTTCGCTGCTATGTCAGCATTAAAATATATCTCAATAAAAAGGCATGAAGTTGGGAATGAAGCTGAGAGGTTGTGATCTCCTTCTCACATTCTGTGTATTGCTTGAATCCCTTGGTAATCAAGTCAGAAAAACCTGTGTGTCCTGGAGCATTTTGGATTTTTCAGCTACGTAATTTGGTCTAATAAATATTCTCCTTTGTGTCACTTGTATTCTTCAACAATGCTGCCTATAATAATATGACTACACCACAGATGTACTGCTATAGTCAGGGGTTGGTATTTCCTGCAAATTTTCTTTATCCTGTCCTAAATTAGGTCTTCATTTTTCATTTGGTCTATGTTCCTGTCTCTCAGGCAAGGCATCATTTAGCTTCAGGCTAAGAATTAGGCCATTCTTTATTTTGTGAGCATTTTGCTTCACTTACACAGACTCCAGTGTTGAATGGGATGGGGCATTTGGCAGGCTGGAGAGGTAATCAGCTTACCTTTTGTCACAGGGGTATTTGTGGGAGTTAGAGTAAATAGATATTGCTAGAAGCACCTTAACATTACTCCTGCTACACACTTTACTACTGCCCTCACTTATCTAAAATATATTCACACTTAAATATATCCATATTTAGCTGTATTCTTTTAACTAAAAAAATCATTGCAAATTTTATGTCCTGGTTAGATATACTGTATATGATGCAAAGATACCATCTGAAGTTACATTTCTCACTTGAATGATATGAATGTTCTTCCCCTACCTTATAAATGTCTTAATGTATGTGTTTACTTGAAAACAGCTGCAGTGGTTTTGAAAACTATTGTCCTTTACCAGTCTTTCCAGCTAGGAGGAGTGACACGGTCATTCTTTTATGCTACATGAAAGCTTTTAACTTGGAAACACAGCCTCTTTCGCTCATATAGTATCTGACTTATGTACTCTGAAAAAAAGAATAAATGGCAGCAACATTTGCTTTTTAATAACATACAGAAAAAATACTTCAAAGTCAGCCAGGCATGAAGGAAACATGCAGGAAGGGACCTTAAATACAAGCTGCTGACAGATCATGAACCAAAACTGCCTTTTATGTGTCTTGAAGAGAAAACTTTGTAATCATCTATGCCATCAGTAGTGACAGTATATTCACTGAAATCATTATACCAAAGTGTTGTAAGACTTGGGATTATCTGAAAGAGTAGGGAATGTTCATTTATTCATGAAGTAGAACTGAAAGGCTTCTGTGCAGTGTTTGGCCTCTCTTTAATTAGAAAGTCAGGGAAGTAAGGCATTAGTTAAACTTTGCCTGAATAGTGAGTTAATTATTTAAAAGAACTGAAGAAAGCAGAATATTTCTCTAGGAAGAACAAATAGGCTAATCTCAGGTATTTATTCTTAAAAGATTGTCAAGAATCGTTGTGCTACACTTAAATCCAGTGGGAAGACATTTGTTAAGCAGATAAACCAAAGGATTTTGGATTCAGTGTAACAGTGAGAATAGGCAAACAAATAACTTTTCAATTTTTTTTTTTTTTCTAAAGCCACGTAGATAAGGATTCCTAATCTCCAGCAGAGGTAAAACAGGTACAGACAGCAAAAGACTTGATAGTATGTGTGTATTCCACAGACCCAGCTTAGAAGAACCATCCTGGAACTAGGATGAATAGTTTTTTAACATCCATTCAGTCATTGATTCAGTACTAGTTTGGAGGGAAAAAAAAAAAAAAAAGTCCTGTGAGATAGACAGCAGACATGTTGTGGATATGCCTCTAAAACACTGTTCACCAGGGGTAGTTTTCAGTCAATCTAAAGCAATATCAAAAAAATTTTAACTCTTCTCCAGTGAGGGATTTATCTGTAAATGTATATTCACCACCTCAATTCCTAATCGGCAGCTGCCATATTTTTGTTCTATAGTTCTAAAAGAAATACATCTTTCTGAGGTGGTCGTAATTGTCACAAAATAGAAGCTCAGAGTACATTAGAGTTTTTCTGAAATGCTTCTATTTGTACTAAACATAAGGAAATTTTGAAAATCAGCAAAAATATGTAAAACAAAAACGCTACTTGCCCTTAGATTTGTGACAATATCCAATCAAGTTTGTATTCTGGCAGGCTCTGTTAGAAAATTTCACACTCCAGAGGGCATTATCACATGCTATCTCAACAACTAAAGTGAGCACTGTGTACATTTACCTGAACCTTCCTTACAGCAGTTTCTATTTCTTTCATTCAGAAGCCATTGGATTATCAAATATAAGGCATGTTGGAATGGAAAGGAGAGGAATGGGAGCACACCTATCAATTTAATTTTAAAGGAAGAGAACTTTCTCTTTCACAAGCCAACTTTAAATGTCTTAAAAATATTTGCAATCTTTTAAGGCTTCTAGATTCCCATAGGGAACATCCAATATATCTCATTACCATGACAAGCAAATTGTTAGCAATTGCCAATGAAACCAAAACTGAACTGAGTCTTCAGTTTTCTTTACTTTGTTGTGTTGTTTCCATCCCTTAGAGAAAAACACTGCTAGGATAACTTCACCTAACAAAAGTCTGTTACATAGGGAAAGCAACTGTGACCTTCAGAAAGCAGTTAAGACTGCTTTAAAGACTGAAATTCCTCAAATATCTTGAAGTAATTTTATAATATTTTGATGTTAACTGTAGCATTAATGTCAACAATAATCAATACTGAAGATTTGTCATTCAGAGTGTTTTAGAATAACATAAGCGTTTGTGAATGATGCTGAATGTAATCAAAATGACAAAAGTTTTGTAAAGCATTAGATTTCAGGGAAATTCTGAGGGAAAAAATAGGTCTACATTAACACAGTCAAAACTGATTTTGACAATCTAACAGTGTGCTGGTTTCAGCTGGGATAGAGTTAGTTTTCTTCACAGTAACTAGTATGGGACTATGTTTTGGATTTCTGCTGGAAACAATGTTGATAATACAGATGTTTTCATTATTGCTGTAAACAGTGTTTACAGAGTCAAAGCCTTTTCTGTTTCTTACACCACTCCACCAGAAGGTAGGCTGGGGTGCACAGGAAGTTGGGAGGGGACATAGCCAGGACAGCTACCCTAAATGACCAAAGGGATATTCCATACCATATGACAACATGCTCACCATATAAAGCTGAAGAAGAAGAAGGAAGTGGGAATGTTCGGAGTCAGGCTGCTTTGTCTTCCCAACTAACCATTACATGTGATGGAGCCCTGCTTTCCTGGGGATGGCTGAACACCAGCTTGCTGATGGAAAGTAATGAACGAATTCCTTGTTTTGCTTTGTTTGCATGCATGGCTTTTGCTTTACCTATCTAACTGACTTCATCTCAACCCATGAATTTTCTCACTTTTACCCTTCTGATTCTCTCACCCATCCTGCTGTGGGGGAAGGGAGCAAGAAGCTGTGTGGTGCTTAGTTGCTTGCTGGGGTTAAATCACAACAAACAGATATTTTGTTTATGGCCCGAACCTGTTCCTACTGAAAAGAACTGAAGCATGCATTATTATATGCATTGCTGTATCTTTAGGGGTCCAGAACAGGTTTAGGACCTTGATCTTCCATTTGCTTCATAAAAATTACCATTTTATGGTATAGGATACTCTCTTCTAGATAATACTCTCCAAATGTTTGGTATTGTAGGTACTGTGGTCATTTCAGGATGAATTCCAAGATCAACCTTGAAAAGGAGAAAAAGCCTTTACTTATAAACTTAAAGTGGTAGAAGTTATAAAAGGTGCAACAGGCAGTGGAAGGAATGGCTGACAACATAGTCAGCACCGGGTCTCTCTAGATTAATATCTCTTTTGTAATGATACCAATAACGGTTGTGAATCATAAATGGCAAGAAAATATTCCCAGAGGGAATAATATTCTCCTTGATATTTTCATTTTCATACCAAACTCCACTTTAGGAACTTCCTATTCCAGAGATTGCACTTAAGACTGTTGCATAGTTGCCAAAGGATGTAGCTTTCATACATTTGACAGATCTATTTCTGAACTTGCTTGTAGTTTTGCTTTTTGCAATTCTGACACCCAGATTCCCAGTTTAATTGTGTGTGGTGGTTGTGTGAGAAAGTACTTCCTCTGTTTATTTTAAGCTTACTGCTCCATTATTTTCCTTGAAGTCTATTATGCTATTAGAAAAGTAAAAACATCATTCCTTAGTCATCTTTGTCATACTTCTTAGGAAGCATAGATTACTTTTCTGCTGATTCTTTCCTGAATGAGACATTATTTAAAATCTTCTTGTATAAAAGGTATTTAAGTTATATATGACAATCCTTGTCTTCCTTACCATTATTTCTGAACTTATTCAAATTTTACCATATTCGTTTGAGATAGGATGATGAGAACTTCACTTTTGTGTCATTTGGATCAGTTAAGTGTTTTGTGTTTGATTTACAAGTACCTTCTCCTAAGCCGATGAAAAATCCATTATATATTCATAAATTTCTAAAATTTATGTTTGCTCTTTGAAATATAAACACAACCATAGATAAATTCATTAATAAATTCAAGATGTATCTTAGTGTTCAGTCTTGGCAGGCCAGTCCTCTCTATTTTCATGCAACTATATGAATTAGTCCACTACTGCAAAAGTTGCAATTCACATTATCTTTCCATAATGCATGATACATGTAGGCAAAAGGATTTCAATAATTCTTTCACTTCAGAAAAAAAAAAAAGCTTTAACATTTCAGTAACCATGGGATATGACATACTTTTCTCAGTTTGAAGTGCACAATTGCCTTCTAAATGAAGGAGTTGCACATTTGAATCTGCACTTTTTTGTACAGGCTGTGAATGTACCAACACATTCTCTTCACTTCTTGGGGCAACATAATCCCTGGGGTGGTCAGAAGTGAACTTTCAAGAAGTGTTACCAGTGAGATTTTTGCAAGGAAAGTCATTTAGGCTAAAAGAGGATGTCAAATAGAGAGAAATAAAAATATATAGAGGAAAAATACATTTGTCGGCTCTGGCTCACCTATGTATTTTTGTTATAATGTCTTCTATGGAATGAGATGTCATTATTACAGTGAGCATTGCTCCAACATAGCCATCCATTACAGTAAAGCAGAAATAGCACATTCCATTAATCACAGACACAAGGTTAAATAAAGATGTAAGCATATTGGGAAAGCAAGGCTTCAAGTGTACATCACCTTGATATATTAAGCAAATGTCTTAGAAGGGGTTACAGGCCCGAGAGAATAATAGTAGTAATATTGAGCAGGGCTATATTAGCCATGCTTAACTCAGTAATACTCATTTATATAGCTGTAAAGAAATTGATTATTTGAGTTGTCTGCCATAGAGTAAGCAACATATGGTACATAACATTTGAAATCAGAGGGAATTTACTGAAAAAAATGAGGGCTTCAAATTGACTCAATCCATTTGGTTTGATAAATATTCCTTTCAAATCTTTTTTTTTTTTTTCTCCTTACACATTACTAAGCTGTTCCTTCTGTGTTACAGAGACGAATGCACACAGAATCCCTGGGCAATTCATTCTCATGTCAGCGGTCATTCCAGCACTCTGTGCTTTGATAAATAAAGACCCCAGTATGAGCCAGGATAACATTGTGAGATGTTATACTATGGATAGCTGACATCTATATATTAAGAAAGGGGTTTGGATCCATTCCCATTTTGGTCCATTCTGTTTTTTCTCATCTTTTTCTTCCCTTTTCCATTTATCGATTCTGTTTCTCCAGTTTCTTTATGTTGAACTGTTCTTCCTCCTATTTTAAATCCTTCTTGTTCAGCATCCCGTTTCCATATTCTCTACAACATGGCTCAAAAAGCATCATTGGTCTCAGCAACTATGGGCATTTATGGTGCTCTGTAAGAGTAAAACATCCCAGATACACAATAATGTCCCTGCCGAAATCATGGACTAAAAGCTTGACATTGTTGTTTGGGGTTTTTTTTTCTAATCAGCTGTAATTATAGCTAATACAGCCAGTACCTAACTTGTACTGAATTATCCCAGTATTTTGAGTCAAAAGAGCTTCTGAAATATATTTTTCCTCACAATATTTAAATGTGATGAACAACACTAACCTGTTGGAGTTTTATTTATAGTAAAATTAGACAGTTATTTTCACCAAAAATAGTTTGACTTCCCACTGATAAATAATCATCTAGAACTCTCAGATCACATAACTTTTAATTAACTCTCATTTTATTACATATTCTTATGCTCTTATTCTTATGTTATTATGTTATCTTAGCCACCTGCTAGTGTGCAACCCTACAAAAGCTACATAGTACGAATGAACTGTCAATCTGAAGGTTAGGAATTGATTATCATTAGTCATATTTTGAGGATCATAAACTAATGAAACCATCATGTTGGAATAATTTCTGACCATCAGCCTATATGAAAATATAGGGGACTGGTATTGATAGTTTTCTCACATTTTACGTTTACTGCACTTATACTCTAAAAATAAGATCTTACTCTCCGTGCAAAATTGAATTACATTAAATCCCTATAAATTCACGTTCCAAAATTCTGCTAATGTGGCATCTTTCATTAAATATGCTGAAAGTTTCAAGAATGTATAAAAAAAGTCTTATCTTGAACTTTAAGTTTTTGAATACCTAACAAAAGATTAATGAAACACAGGAAGTACCAGTAGTAAATCTTCTGCAAGTAGGTAATTTGAGTGAGGCAAATGGAGCAATATCTTTTTACTGGGTGTAACCTCACTTAAATAATGGTATTAGTGTTAAATAAGTTTAGCAATATAATAAGGTGATCTGACAGTTCTCGGCGAAATGCCCTTTCCCAGTTACATTAAATTATTTAGCTTTAACTTCATCATGAAGAATTTTGTGGAATAATTCAGCCAAAAATAGATCAGTCATTTCCAAGAAGGGACTAATGGAAAGCATAAAGAACATTTAAAAAGGAAATAGAGGTGCTCTAGTATCCTACCACTATGGACCAATGAAAGTTCATTAACTTTCTGATATTCTGTTTGTCAGAGCTATGGAAATCTTAAAATAATGCACATAAATTGAGCAAGCTGTAACTTTGAAATAAACTTCAGTGTGTGCATGAGCAGCACCGCTTGGAACGGAACATTTTTCAGATTTGCCTGTCTCTAAGTATTGGCCAAAATGAACATCAGATGTCTCCTTGCTGTGACCTGCTTGACTCTACTCCACACATACAGAGCCGCTTCGCATCTACATGTAAAGACTGAAAGTTGCTTCAACTTGACAGTCTGTGTATGTATGCTTAGAAGAAGAAAAGGCATGTTTATGTATTCAAACTTTTCTTCCAGCCACAAAACTTTGCCTTCAAACCAGATTTCCTATTGCCTTCTCATTAACTAGAAGCCTATATATGAAAGAGGATCCTATGTGTTTAGCCTCCCTCTCTCTTCCTTTCCATCTCGCTGTTATCCACTAAACTGGAAAAACATGTGTTGACACAAAGATTTGTACTGAGGGTTTCTGACAAGGAACAGAACTGATTCCCTTTGAAGGGTTTTATTTGGAAAATTTTCTCAGCTGCTACACAGAGAGAAAATTTTCTAGCTGCTACATAGGTCTCTGTGAAGGCAGAGAAGAAAATTTCACACTATTTAATTATTTCTTCCCTACAGTATTATTCATCAGTCAGTTTTCCATTCTGTCCTAAATTTTATAGTAACCAGATGGTTCAGAGCGCTAAATGTCTGTATTTTATTTGACTTTTGAAATGGTTTGAAACACACTTCCTAACTGCTGGTGGTTTTAAAGGAGACAAAATTTTCTCTTATGACTAGATATGGCCTGAAGTGAACAGTTCAGGTCAGCGTTAAATATTTTTGTGTAAAACTGAGATACAGAGAAAATGGAACCTGCTGGACATTTAGCGAGAATTGATTAACTAGATTGCACTGGTTGTGAACCTTACCACCAAGCAGGGTAAACAATGTAATCCTAGGCACTGCCATTTAAATCTGCTGAGAAATTCTTGCATTGCTCTTGCTCGACATGATTTTACAGATCCTGGCACAATGGATCCAAATGCTATCAAATAGCACAAACAATGATAATGGAATTTTTTATCATTGTCACCACACAGATTACCCCTGCTGAAAATTTGCCTTGTGCAATTGACTATGGACTAAAATCTTAGGGTCAGTTTTATCAAGGTGCTTCATTTCCACAGATAGTAGCTCTTTTGAGATTTTCAAAAACACCAAGGCTCTTAAGTCCCATGGATTTTTAGTCCACAGTCAAAAAAAAAAAAAAAGGTGTGTTTTTTTTTTCTTTCATGCCAATGTCTAGATTTAATTATGAAAGGCAGTGTGATACTGCTTCACCTACTAGAGACAAAAGCCAAGGCAGAAACATGGAACTCCCTTTACAGAGAGTCTGGGCTTCTTTCTGATAATACAGCATCTACAAAGTTTGTTGTTAACCTTCATGGCTCATTCATGAGCGAAAAAAAACTACTGCTTGCTGAGAGAACAGCTCAGAAAGAGCAGTTCCGTCCATCTCATTCCACTTTGTGTCCCAAGTGGGGTTATCTCAAAACTCATTGCCAAACTGCAAGGATGTTCTTGGAATTATTTCACATTTAATCCAAAGAGTTCCATTTTCATCCATTATCATGGATGATGTTTCCAGATAGTTTTGGATGATGAAAGCCATGTTATATTCAAAGGAATGATTTTCTTAAATGGTTATCTTGAATCTATTCTACTGTGTCTGGAATAGGTAAGAACCGTGGATAAAATTGGTATAGAGGTTCACAGGAATCAGATGCATATATAAAGATACATCCATTAACATATTCTGACATTTCTGTTTCCCAGAGGTTTTCATAACAGCTTTCAGATCCTTTGAATTATTTTCTTCTGTCAACATGAAGAGGATATTTTGTACTCCTTCAGTAAAAAAAATCCAAGCACATCTGTATAATCTATCTCCGTCTTAAGTTTATTGTATATACAGAATTCAAAGTCATTAAAGGTCAGATTCTGGTTTTCAGCCTGAAACAAATCCAGGCAGAGTATTATATCTAGTGGTCACTAACCATGGTGATACATCAGATTTGGAAAGTGAATAAATAAACTTAAAACGATTGTGAAGGAAAAAACCAAAGAATTATAAGGGATTTTTTAAGAGTTAAATTGAATTTAGTTTTCCTATAAAACTGAGGAAGTGATGTGTTCATTTTCATCTCTGTACTTCTAGGAAATCATCATGTTTGTGCTTTGTACAGTTCTTCAACCTGGTTAAACCATGGCAATGTATAAATTTTCCACATGCATGTATGTATGAAAAGCAGAGTTTGCTATAAACTCTGTCAATTAACACGTTATGATCTGACATTCTTTTAAATGGCTCTCTCTTTCAAAAAATGATTGCTTTATGTGTAAAAATCTTAACTCTGTTTTTAAAACATTTTTTGTTTGTCTAGCCAATGCACTGGCTTTTACCTCCTACCAGGTAACAGAAAATACCTCTATGGTGTTCACACAGATTTTTCTTCATGCTTCTACCATTCTTATCAAGTTTTTAATCTCTAAATCTCCTACTTGCCCCTCAGCCATCCTAATATACCTTTTTTAAGTCTTTGTCATATACCTTATATCCCTTCACATTGTCTCAGCTAAGCCACACTTTTCTCATTCCTGAAATCATGACATGGTTGCCTGCTCCTGTCTGTCTCCATCCTTCATTTTGTTTGGAACCACCACCCCCATTATTATTGCTGTACATAGCTATTACTAAAGGAATTCACATTTGGGAACAGCTCGTAATGACATAAATAGACATCATCATTTTTATTTGGCTGATGAGTTAGTATCATCACTGTCTTTTCTATTTAAATAATGAGAGGAAAAAAAACCAACACACAGGTCAGGAGATAATTAGAAGAAGAAATTAGATAGAAAAAGGAGGTGAAAAAAATCCTAAAAATTTACCTAATCGTATTTTTGTTTAATATGCTTTTTCTCTTTAGGAAATTGAATGTACCAGCAAAGATTTAACAGAAATTAAACAAGTAATTGAGTGTATTGGGTTTGTGTGGGTAGATTTTTGTAGCTGGGGGGTTACAGGGGTGGCTTCTGTGAGAAGCTGCTGAAAGCTTCCCCTGTGTCCGATAGAGCCAATGCCAGCCAGCTCCAAGATGGACCCACTGCTGGCCAAGGCAGAGTCCATCAGTGATGGTGATAGCATCTCTGGGATAATATGTTTGAGAAGGGGGGAAAAACTGAAGATAATTTTGCACACAGAGACAGAGAGCAAGATGTAGAGTAAACGCTTTGTAGATCCCAAGGCCAGTGGAGAAGGAAGGGGAAGAGGTGCTCCGGGTGCCAGAGCAGAGATTGCCTGGCAGCCCATGGTGCAGACTGTGGTGAGGCCGGCTGTGCCCTGCAGCCATGGGGAGGGTCACGGGGGAGCAGAGACCCCCCTGCAGCCTGGGGAGGACCCCACACTAGAGCAGGGGGATGCCTGAAGGAGGTTGTGACCCCTTGGGCAGCCCGTGCTGGAGCAGGCTCCTGGCAGGAGCTGTGCCCCTGTGGAAAGAGGAGCCCAGGGTGGGGC